>NC_060271.1:58680285-58787683 GCF_021613505.1 Equus quagga
GCGCCTCCGGCTGCTGCGGGGCCGGCTCGGGGCGCGGGCTGGGCCTCGGGGCGGGGCGCGGGCCGGGTGCCCTGGCCCCGCCGTCAGACCGGCTCCGGCGCTGCCGAGCCCCTCGGTGCCGCGCGCTCCCCCGGTGGCCCGCCGGGCGCCTGCCGCGTTCTCGGCGCTCCCGGGCGCAGCGGGGCACGTCGACTTTGGGGCAAAGTGGAGCAAAGTGCAGAGGGGGAGGGAGAGTTCCCCGCGGAGCCCGCGGTCCGAGGGCCCACGCCTGCCGCCGAGTCGGCGCCCCCAGGGGGCCGCGGGCAGGTGGGGCCCGGGCGAGGCGGTCCCGGGCGCAGAGGCAGCCGCGGCTCCTGCCGAGGCGGAGGAGGCGTGCTGTCGTGGTCGCAAATTTTGCTAAGTGAAGACCTGATGGTCCGGTGTGAAAGTGCACGCCCAGCCCCCCAGGCCTCGGTTCCCCGCTTGTTGAGGAAGCTGCAAGCGGGACCCTTAGGTTGGGTCTAGGTGATTCCACTAAATGTACCAGGTGACATCTCGGAGGCGTGTTTTATGAGCTGGCAGTCATACCACTCGGAGCCCGCTTTTATTTCTCGCAGCGTGTGTTTTTCTGAAGCCCGTTCATTGATTGCAATCCAAATTGCAAAATATAAGCAGGCACAGTGTATGTTTTTAATGCTTTCCATATATTTTGCTCTTATGCTTTTGCTGTCGTTACGAATTCTGATAAAAAATGACAACGTCGTTCGTTTGAATTTAGACCTAAATTTAGAATCAAATAAGCGTTTTGTGGTTTCTTTTTCTGTACGGTTAAAAAAATAGTTTTATGAGCAGGTTATCGTGGCATAGCTTTCTTCAGCGCACACGTGTAAATCAGAAAACGCACTGGACGGTGGAATTATGTAAGCTGTATTAAAGAAAAATATTAATCCTATTATAAATGTAAAATAAATGAATTTTAATATATTGCGGTGTATAAAGTTATATAGCTTACGTCTTGGATTTCATGATCGTGCCTTTCGTTCTTCAGGCACCTCTGTCCTGTCTGTGGGATGGTAATTAAGAAATATGCCAAATGTTCAGCAAAGTGTTCTCATCCAGGGAACATATTGAATATTTGAAAGAACACTTTAAAATAAAGGTTTTGTATCTAAGAATGAATGTGGGACTGCAGCCCTTAAAGGACTGTCAATAACACAGATTTTTTCAGTCTGAGATCTAGAGTTGAGAGTTCCATTCGTCTTTGTCAGGATGGAAAAGGTGACTAGTAATTTTAGCCACTACCTTTTTTGTTGTTAAAGATTCAGATGTGCTAAGTGATAGCCTCAGAAAGTATTAAGGTGTTAGATTAAAATTTTTGCAAATGTGGACACTGATGAAAATATGGGTCATTTCGTCTCTTGCTTTAGGTGGTCAGTCAGTCCAGCCTTTGAACTGCCTCTCCTGATTTAAGAGCCTGGAGATCATTAGTTTTGCTCTTGTCTTGAGTCTTCACTTGTACTTTGCAGTTAAACTTCGTTAGGTTGGAAACCATATTTAAAAATGTATGACTGCATTCTTACTGAGTAAAATGCTCTCATATTTCTCTTGAGGAATTTTTCAGGTCCTATTTGTTAGTAGAATTCATTATAAGTACTTTTTCAAACCAGAGCTTAATAACTTCCTGGATCCAATACTTAATATTCCTTATTAAAAACTTCATGTATTATCAATAGTATATCTGTAGTCTACTCTGATTTTAGAGTTCATTCACTTTTAATTGTCTCTATCCATTTATACTGAATTTTATCATGTGGGCTTTGTTTCTATTTAATAAAACTGTATTTTAAAATATCCTTTATTTTATGATTATCTGCTTCTCTACTTCCCCATGATTATTAATTGAATGTTTACTCTAATAACTTGTTATACTTTTAGATTTTTTCTGGGACAGAATCCTTCCTGAAGTAAGGTAGGGCTAGGTATAGCAATAGAAAGTTATATGTATTTTTATCTAATGCCACACCAGGATTAAAATTCCAGGTTATGTAATTCACTGAGTTATCACTTGTCTTCTTATAATCAGAACTCATTGGGTGCTTATTGATATAAGAATATATTAGGCACTTTCTGGAATTTAGTTAAAATTATAGGATTTCACCATGAAGGTTTCAAATTCTAAGCTGTAGACATGGCATGTTTGATATTAACTTGTCTTAACTATAAAAGGTGAATAACTTTGGTTTTACAAAACAATGATAAATTGTAAGTGAGAATATCTTTGGTGTTCCTTGTTTTCGGATAGTAAGAGGAAGCAAGGAAGTAGGGGTTCGGTGCCCGTAGAATATTACAACACAGTTAGAGCTGCTGGCTCGGGGGTTGACAGGCATGCATGGGGCTGTGTGTGGGGAAGGGGAGGGCTTAGCCAAAGGCTACAGGAAGTGAGAAATTTGCTTAAAGTTTTAAATTTAAACTGAAATTTCCTGTGAATTCTGCAGCTTATTCCATAATACATCCATGTTCGTTATAGAATATAAAATTTTTAAAAATTGACATTTAAACTGTTGGGTATAGTAACACCCCAGGAAGATTCTCCAGGCCACCTGAGACTTGGAATATTCCTGGCCCTTCTCTTCATACTGCCGTGGTGCAGGTGGCCTAGTTTGAGAGGCAAAGGGTGCTAGGTAGGAGCTCGGACTTTGAAGTCCTAAAATTAGGGTTCTCAATCTGGGTTCATTTCCTTGCGTGTGAAATAGGATTAATAATGCCTGTCTCATAGGATTTTGTGAAGGTTTAAAGCGTCTAATGGACCTAGCATATAGGAAACAGTCAGTGAGTTGTATGTCTATCATTATTATTACTAATTCTTTGTTCTAGTGACCTTTCTTCACTAGTGGAGATTTCTAGTAATGTTCAGTTTTACAAAGTACTGAGACGCTCATTTCTGAATGCCTACAAATGGCTCCTTTAATCAGCCATGTTATACTGAGGGAATTGTCTCTTGGGCTTGTTAGACATTTCTGGAGGTGCATTAACTCACCCCACTAGAGTGTCGTTTAGTATATTGCCAAGTAGATCTCGTCCCTTTGAGGCCACCAGGAATCACTGCACATCTCAGAGTGCCTGACATGCCCCCAGGGAAGGAGACCTGCCACGTAGAGCAAACTGAACCAGTGGCTGGCTGCAGTTTTTTTGTTTGGTTTTATTTTTTTAATTTTTAAATTTTTTAAAGATTGGCACCTGAGCTAACAACTATCGGCAGTCTTCTTCTTTTGTTTTTTGCTTTTTCTCCCCCAACCCCCCCAGTACATAGTTGTATATGCTAGTTGTGAGTGCCTTCTGGTTGTGTTACGTGGGACGCCGCCTCAGCATGGCCTAATAAGCTGTGCCATGTTCATGCCCAGGATCCGAACCAGTGAAACCCTTGGCTGCCAAAGCGGAGCACGTGAACTTAACCACTCGGCCACGGGGCTGGCCCCCGGTTTTATTTTTTTAATACAGTTAACATTCATTGAGAATCTATTATATGCTAGGAGACTATGCTTAAGTACTTCTAATTACTTCATTCCATTTTCTCAACAGCTTTATTACATGGGTGGTGATCTCTTGGATATCCTGAGTTAAAGCAATGCTAAGTGATGAGTCCTAGGTCATACAGTACCCTGCATTTTCTAAATGCCTGAATATTCCCAGTTTATACCCTGGGAGTAGGTTAATCACTGGAAAAACTGCGTTCATTCTCTGATGATGATAAATAGCAGTAATAACTGTAACCTTTTTATTATTTATGAGATAACGTGAAAGAGGAGCCAGGACAGGTTGTTTTCTCATTTTGTAGATGAAACCGACATAAGTGATGTACCCGAAGTCATGTAAGTAATGATGGAGCTGGATCTAGGACCCAGGTCTTTTGACCTTTATATATTGTAGACTGTCAGTTTTCTTAATTTTTCTTTTTCTCTCTTTTTTTTTTTTTGGTGAGGAAGATTGGCCCTGAGCTAACATCTGTTGCCAATCTTCCTCTTTTTGCCTGTGGAAGATTGTCGCTGAGCTGACATCTGTGCCAGTCTTCCTCCATTTTGTATGTGGGATGCGGCAACAACAGGGCTTGATGAGCAGTGTGTAGGTCCACGCCCAGGATCTGAATCTGCGAACCCTGAGCCCCCAAAGCAAAGTGTGGAAACTTAACCACTGGGCTGGCCTCTCTTAAAATTTTTGAAACACTATTATTGTGCAATAGGGAAACTCAGGAGAGTGAAGATTATGTTACTCAGGAACCATTGTGTGATCATTAGAGTTCTCAGCTTGGAATCTGTGGCTTTCTATATGTTTAATGAGCCCCATAACTTTCCCCTTTAAATAAGTAACCATAACTTTCTTTTCACAGGCAAAACAGAACCAATGAGGAGGGGATGTAGTTTAAAGCTTTTTGCCTGGAGGAGAAGAACCATATCATTCTAGTATATTAAATGACTAGTTTGGATATGGGGGTAATGTTTATAGATACAGTTTAGCCCAGCCAAAAGTCTGTTTATAACGGTAGCTGATAAATGAAGAAACCAATATTAGGTATTACTGAACAAATTTTTCTTTCTCTTTTCCTCTTGAATAGGATGAAAACCTGAGACATCAACCTGTGAAGACGATCCTGAATAATAAGTGTAAATGGTGTTGCTGCTGGACTTGTTCTGCAGAGTGTCTGAAATGAACCTCTCTTATTGATTGTGTTTATTGGCCCAGAGCCAAGAGTACTGGATTCGGTTGACTTCAGGATAAAAAGGGAACAGTCTTGTTTATCATCATAAACATATGAACCAGTGTGATGGTGAAATGAGATGAGGCTCCGAAATGGAACTGTAGCCACTCTTTTAGCATTTATCACTTCGTTCCTTACTTTATCTTGGTATACTACATGGCAAAATGGGAAAGGTAAGGAAAATATCTCCAAAAATGTACGTGAAATGTAGTAGGCTTTTTGCTTTGTAAATGGTGCATGAATGCTTAGGATAAATATCCCGACAATCTGCATGTTGCATGCTGTCTGCTGGTGGCTTGGCAGTTTCTTTCTGACAAAAGTGAAACCATGCTTGGATAGAGAAGATAGAGAATTTCTAATTTGAATGGAGTTTGTTTTCAGTTTCTCCTAATTGCACTTGGAGAAACAGATCCTGATCAGGGGTTTATGTTATACATGACAGCCAAGTTGAATAATAAAGACTTTTGTTTTGGCATTTTATTTATTTTTTATTTTTTTAAGATTTTATTTTTTCCTTTTTCTCCCCAAAGCCCCCTGGTACATAGTTGTGTATTCTTCGTTGTGGGTTCCTCTAGTTGTGGCATGTGGAACGCTGCCTCAGCGTGGTCTGACGAGCAGTGCCATGTCCGCGCCCAGGATTCGAACCGACGAAACACTGGGCCGCCTGCAGCGGAGCGCGCGAACTTAACCACTTGGCCACGGGGCCAGCCCCTGGCATTTTATTTTTATTATTAAATATCATAAATGTTTAATAAGCTTCCTTATACTGGATGTTATATAAAACGCCTGAAAGGGCATAATCATTGCCCTCATGAAATCTGCATGCTGATTGTACTGATTTGGTGCTGTGTAGTTAATGATTTAAACTGCATGTGTTGACAGATTGCTCTTTAAGCAAAAGTATTTATGAAGTAGGGAAGGAGAAATTCTGATTAGAACATTTATATTTTTTAAAATAATTGTGTTTAGACTGTTCAACTGTGTTTTTAAGGAAGATTATTCGTTCAGTGATTGGAACAATATTCAGGGATAATGCAGTTTTTTGCCTTTTTTGAAAGAAATTCATTTGAAGAAATGAGAGAAAATATTTGGGGTAAATTCCTACCCACACTTTTTACCTGTCTCCTTTACTTATGCTAGTCTAAGAAATGTTGATGCCAAGAAGGATGGAGGTGTTGAGAGCAGCGCATCTTTGGTTTGTTAGTCACGTTAGTCATCATCAACTGGTTATTTGAAGATACGATTGCTGGGATTATTTCATTGACTCATATGAAGATAACTGAAAAGATGGATTCATGACTCAATTTTTCTCTGTGTGTGTATAGATACATATATAGAGATATGCATATGTCTGTGTGAGTATGTATATGTGTAAAATAAGCTGATATAAGTGAAAAACGTGCTGTATGCTTTGAGCAAGTATGGTTTTCTTTTTCTCTGAGTTGGGCTCTAATTTTAGGGGGATCTCTGGGGAAAAATGAATGAAAAACTTGATGAAGACCTTTCTTCTTTGTGGACAAAGATATACATTTTAGATTTCATTTTTTAGTTGTACCAAAGGGAGAAGACTTACTCGGGAAGAACTTTGGATACTAATGTAATTAAACTACTGATTGTCTGCGGCGTGAACAAAACAGATGACTGGCCTTAGAAGTCTGCTTAGGAAATAAGAGAATTGACCATAAGAAGAGTAGATGGGTTTTTTTCTTATCAGGAAACTTATCTTTTCAGAGAGAGATATTAATGGAGAAACTTGACTCTTCTCACTGCAGCTTATTTAAGAGATGAAAAGTTTTGGAATCTCCATTCCATTTACCTTGTTTCTTATGTAAAGGCATTATAAGCATTATTATTATTATTATTATTATTATTTTGTATTAAGCTTTCTTTAGAATTAAAATTAAGTTAAAAAATATAAAGGTTCTTTCACCACGTGGTATTAGATACATACACAAAAAGTCTGCTCTCTTTGAACAGCTCTGTAATCCTTTCATGCATACTCTTCTGCTCTCTTTTTCTGCTTCCTATTTTGTCCACTCTTTGAGGTATCAACAGAGGTCCCTGTTATGGTTATGTAAAGTCCTTTGTGTTTTAATGCTATCATTTATGTAACCGCTCTAACTGCTGAGCATTTCGTTTCTTTCCAGATCGTTCTGACAATCAGACAACTTGGATTTTCCAGAGCAGGTCTGATTTCAGATATTCACTTCTAGTAAACCCATAAACCCTGTGCTCTGATTTTTATTTTGGAAACATGATTTCTGTGATCATTGACATTGTTGGACTAATAATTTTTATTTTTCATTCATTCTTTGGTCCCTTTCCTATACCTCCCCTGTGCCTAGCACTGTATTACATGCTATGAATATGAAAAGGAATAAGAAACTTCACACCTTTGAGAAGCTCAGGGACTGGTAGGGGAAGATGCATGTAAACAAATATGATATTGTCAGATAGATTGAGATAGAAGCAATAACAGAGTGCAGGACTTGTGCTGTTATAAGCATGTTGCATGTTATATGTTATCTCATTTAGTCCTCATAACAACCCTGGGAACTATTATTACTCCCTTTGTATAGATGAGGAAACCAAGGCAGAGTGGAGACAGAGGCTGTTAACTCTTGAGTCACTTCACAGAGGAAGAATAAATGTGAAGGCAATGCCAGGCAGAGTAGGGGACAGTGGGCATGTCAGGTAGAAGGAGCTGCGTATTCAGCTACAAAGTGCTGAAAGGGTGTAGAGTATTTGTGCTTTGGGATTATGGCTTGCTCATTATGACTGGCACATAGGAGTCCTAGACTGTCTCAAGGTTTAACTGGTAGTCACAGTGCAGCTCCTATCATATTTGTCATAGGTCTTCATCTACCACTTGAAAGAATACATGGGGTTGGCCATGGGATTGGCGTAAGTTGGGGAGGGTGTCAGGAAACCAGCCAGGGAAGCCAGAGTTTGGGCGAGGGTACCAGTTTCAGCAAAGTATACAGGATTCTCACATAAAAATGAGGCAGAATTCCAATTATGTGGAGTGGACAAGTTGGGAAAGTTGTAAGCAAGTGTTGTGAGAGTGGGACAAGAGTAATTACATGTCTCATTTGTAGGTGGGGCTCTCCTAATGAACCTCCTACTTTGGTTAGGCACAGTCCAGCAAGACTGAGCAAGCAGTCGTAGATCTCTCCCTAAGGGACATATAACATTTGTGTACATGTTTCTGTGTGGACATGTATTTTCATTTCTCTTGAATATTAACCTAGGAGTGGAATTGCTGGGTCGTATGATTGCTCTGCGTTTAATGATTTGAGGAGCTGCCAGACTGTTTTCCAAAGCAGCTGGACCATTATGCATTCCCTCCAGCAGGTTACAAAGGTTCTGATTTCTTCACATTCCCATTCAGACAACACGTTATCTGGCTTTTTGATTCTACTAATCCTAGTGGTAATGAAGTAGTATTTCATTGTGCTTTTGATTTGTAGTTCTCTAATGACCAGTGATGTCTAGCATCTTTTTATGTACTTATTTGCCGTTTGTATATCTTCTCTGGAAAAATGGCTATTAACAGATCCTTTGCCTATTTTAAAAATGTATTATTTGTCTTTTTATTATTAAGTTGTAAGAATTCTTTATGTATTCTGGATACAAGTTCCTTGTCAGATATATGATTTCAAAATTTTTTCTCCCATTCCGTGGGTTGTCTTTTCACATTCTTTATGATGTCCTGTGAAACACAAAAGTTTTTAATTTTGATTAAGTCCAGTTTATTTTTTGTTGTTGTTATTGCTTGTGCTTTTGGTGTTGTATCCGAGAATCCATTGCCAGATCATGAAGATTCTCCTGTGTTTTCTTCTTTATAGTTTTTGCTCTTACATTTAGGTCTTTGATCTGTTTTAAGTGCATTTTTGTATGTGGTGTGAAGTAAAGGTCCAGCTTCGTTCTTTTGCATGTACCTAGGTGGTTAGTTGTCCGTAGACCATTTGCTGAAATGACTGTTTTGTCCCCATTAAATGGTCTTGGCATTCTTGTTGAAAATTACTTGATCACAAATGTATGGATTTATTTCTGAACTCTCAGTTCTATTCCATTGATCTTACTTGTGGTAGTACCACACTGTCTTGATTATTGTTGTGTGTAGTAAATTTTGAAATTGGGAAGTGTAAATCTTGCTACTTTATCCTTCTTTTTCACGATTGTTTTGGCTATTTTGGGTCCTTTGCAATTCCATATGAATTTTAGAATCAGCTTGTCAATTTGCTTAAAAAAGCCAACTGGGATTATGATAGGGATTGCATTGAATCTATTGATCAGGTTGGGTAGAATTGCCATCTTAACGGTGTTGGGTCTTCCAATCCATGAACGTGGGATGTTTTTCCATTTATTTAGATCTCTAATTTCTCTCAACAGTTTTTCTGTATGTTTACATAGTATGTTTTATGCTTCTTTTAGTAAATTTATCCCTAAGTATTTTATACTTTCTGATAGTATTTTGAATGGAGTTGTTTTCTTAATTTCCTTTGTCAGTTTTTCATTGCAAGTGTGTAGAAATACAATTCACTTTTGTGTATTGATCGTCTATCCTGCAACCTTGCTGAACATATTAGTTCTAACAAGTTTCAGTAGATTCCTTGGAATTTTCTGTATACAAGATCACGCTATCTGTGAATAGAAGTAATTTTATTTCTTCCTTTCTAGTTTGAATGCCTTGTATTTCCTTTTTCCTGGCTAGAACCTCCATTACAATGCTGAATAGAAGTGGTGAGAGTCAGTGTCCTTGTCTTGTTCCTAATCTTAAGGAGAAAGCAGCCAGTCTTTTGCATTTAAGTCTGATGTTATCTGTGGTGTTTAAATAGATTACTTTTTTCCAGTGAAGGAAGTTTCCTTGTATTCCTAGTTTGCCGAGTGTTTTTTATCACGAAAGAGCTGGATTTGGTCAAATTCTTTTCCTGCGTCTATTGAGTGATTTTTCTTTTGTATTCTATTGATAAGATATATTAACTGATTTTTAGATGCTCAACCAACCCTTCATCCTTAGGATAAATAATGCTTTGTCGTGGTGTATAATTCTTTTTATTATGTTGCTAGATTTGGTTTACTAGTATTTCTTGCAGATTTTGCATCCATATTTATAAGGGCTATTGCTCTGTACTTTTAATGTATTTGTCAGATTTTGATATCAAGGTAGTATTAGCCTCATAGAATGATAGGGGAAGTGTTCCTCTTCTGTTTTTTGGAAGGGTTTATGGAAAATTGGTATTCTTCTTTGGATGGTTGGTAGAATTAGCAATGAAGTCATCTGGCCCTGGGCAGTCCTTTTGGGTAGTTTTTTGATGACTGATTCAACTTCACTTGTTACAGGTCCTTTCAGATTGTTTATTCTCCAGTCAATTTCTGTAGTTTGTATTTTTCTCGGAATTTGTCCATTTCATCTAGTTGTCTAATTTGTTGGTGTACAGTTGTTCATAGTATTCCTTTATAATCCTTTCTATTTTTGTAAGATCAGTAGTTATGTCCTCTCTTTCATTTCTATTCTAGTAGTTTGAGTCTTTTTTTTCTTGGTCAAACTAGCTAAAAGTTTGTCACTTTTGTTGATCTTTCAAATAACCAGCTTTTGGTTCCTTGATTTTCTCTATTTTTCTCTTCTCTATTGTATTACTTTCTGCTCTAATCTTGATCATTTCCTTCCTTCCTCTTGTTTTAGGTTTAGTTTGCTCTTCTTTTTCTAGTGTCTTAAGGTAGAAGGTAAGGTTATGGATTTGAGGTCTGTCTTCTTTCATAATATAGGTGTATACAGCTATAAATTTCCCTCTAAGCACTGCTTTAGCTGCATCCTGTATGTTTTGGTATGTTCTGTCTTGATTTTCATTCATTTCAAAGTATTTTATGATTTCTTTTTTGATTTTTTTTCTTATGCCAATTGGTTATTTAGGAGAGTGGTGTTTAATTTCCACATATTTGAGTTTCCCAAGGTTTTCCCTGTTATTGATTCCTAATTGCACTGCATCATAGTCAGAAGACATACTTGATATCATTTTTATCCTTTTAAAGTTATTTAGATTTGTTTTATGACCTAGTGTATGATCTATCCTGTGGAATGTTCCAGGTGCACTTGAGAAGAATGTGTATTCTGTTGTTTTTGGGTGGAGTGTTCTATAGATGTTTGTCAGGTCCAGCTGGTTTATAGTGCTATTCAGGTCTTCTGTTTCCTGGTTGACCTTCTGTCTGATTGTTTTATCCATTATTAAAAGTGGAGTCTTGAAGTCTCCAACTGTTGTTGTAGAATTGTCTGTTTCTCTCTTCATTTCTATCTGTTTTTGCTTCATGTCTTTTGGTGTTCTGTTATAGGATGCATATATGTTTATAATTATTAAATCTTCCCTGTTTTATCTCTAGTAACATTTTTTTTAAAGATTGGCACCTGAGCTAACATCTGTGGTCAATCTTCTTTTTTTTTTTCTTCTTCTTCTCCCCAAAGCCCCCCAGTACATAGTTGTATATTCTAGTTGTGGTCCTGCTGGTTGTGCTGTGTGGGACACTGCCTCAGCATGGCCTGATGAGTGGTGCCATGTCTGAGCCCAGGATCCAAACCAGCGAAATCCTGGGCCGCTGAAGCAGAGCATGTGAACTTAACCACTCAACCATGGGGCTAGCCCCACTCTAGTAATGTTTTTTGTTTTAAACTCTATTTTATCTGATATTAGTATAGCCACTCCAGCTTTTCTGTGGTGTCTGCTTGTATGGTATGTCTTATTCTATTCTTTTGCTTCAATCTATTTGTGTCTTTAAATCTACAGTGTGTCTCCTATAAACAACATACAGCTTTTTAAATCCAGTCTGACAATGTCTGTCTTTTGATTGGACTGTTTATCCATCCACGTTTGATTTTATTGGTATAGTGTGACTTAACATCTGCCATGTTACTTTTTGTTTTTTGTATGTCTCGTGTCTTTTTTTGTTCCTCATTTCCTCCTTTATGTTTTTTTTGCATTGATTGAATATTTTCTAATGTAGCATTTTAATTCATTAATAACCTTTTTCACTATTTTTTGAGTATATTTTAGTGATTGTTCTAGCATTTACCATGTACATCTCAACTTATCAGAATCAGCTTCAGATTTATACTACGTTAATTCCAGTAATATATAGAAATGTTGCTCCTATTTAACTCAATTCCTTTTCCCCCCTTTTTTGTGGTATTATTATTGCACGCATTATATCTGTTGATGTTACAAACCCAACAATACATTGTTATAATTATTATTTTGTCATCTGTTACTATTTCCTTAGCACATTACAGCTTTATTCTCACTTGCCTCCTTTGTGCTGTTCTTGACAAATATGTTTCCACGTGTAGTTATT
Source organism: Equus quagga (assembly GCF_021613505.1). Lineage (NCBI taxonomy): Eukaryota > Metazoa > Chordata > Mammalia > Perissodactyla > Equidae > Equus > Equus quagga. Next base: position 58,692,365 of record NC_060271.1, read on the forward strand.
GACAAATATGTTTCCACGTGTAATATTCAATAATACGTTGTACATATTTTATACAATTTTTAAATCAATTGAGAGAAAGAAAACATATGCATTAATATTGTCTGTTATAATTATATAATTACTGGTTCTCTTTGTGTGGATTTGAATCACTGTCTAGGATCACTTGCTTACAGCCTGATGAACTTCCTTTAGTATTTTTTGTAGAGCAGGCCTGCTGGCAATGAATTCTCTCAATGTTTCTTTATCTTGGAATATGTGTATTTTACCTTCATTTTTGAAGGATAGCTCTGCTGGATGGTAGGATTCCTGGTTGACAGGATTTCTGTTTTTGTTTTTGTTTTTGTTTTTTGAGCTCCTCGTGTTACTCACTGCCTTCTGCCCTCCGTTATTTCTGATGAGAGGTCAGCTGTTAATCTTATTGGGGTTCCCTTGTAAGTGATGCACCATTTTTCTCGTTTTCTTTAAGATTTTCTGGTGTTGACTCTTATCATATTTACCATGATATGTCTGTTTGTGGGTCTTGCTTCCTAGATGTGTACGTTATTATTTTTCAGTAACTTTGGGAAGTATTTCGTTTTTGTTTCTTTGATTTTTTCCCACCTTTCTCTCCTCTCCTTCTGGTATTCCCATTATATATATAATGGTATGCTTAATGGTATCCCAAGTTTCTCTGAGGCTTTGTTCATTTTTCTTCATGCTTTTTTCTCTTTCTTCTGCTTACATAATTTCTTGATCTCTTTTCACTTTTGCTGCTTCTTTCTTTTGCTAGTTCAAATCTATTGTTGAGGCCCTCTAGTGAATTTTTTATTTTTGTTACTGTACTTTTCAACTCCAGAATTTCCATTTGGTTCTTTCTTAAAATTCCTGTCTCTTTATTGATATTCTTTATTTGATACAGCTTTGTCATACCTTCCTTTACTTCTTTAGTGAAGCTTTCCTTTAGTTCAGAGAGTGTATTGATGATTGCTGCTTTACCTGTTAAATCCTACATCTAGTCACACTCACAGGCAATTTCTGCTGCCGGTTTTTTTTTTTCTGGTGTATGGGTTATACTTTCCTGTTTGCATGTTTCATAATTTTTGTTGGAAATTGACGTTTTAGATAATATATTTTAGCAGCATCGGGTACTTCTCCCTCCGCAGGGGGCTTGTTATTATTTGCTTGTTTATTTGTTTAGTGACTGGCTGGATTATTTTAGTGAAGTCTGTCTTTCTCTCACCACCCCCCGTCCCCCAGTGTTAAGTCTCTGTTGTGCTCCTCAGGGAGGCACGGTTTTGGGTCTGCCCACAATCATCCAGTGGTGGCTGTTGTTACTGGTAGATTCTCTTCCACTCTTTCAGTGACCACTACACTAATTGCTGGCTGATTGTTCTGTTGTTTACAACAGTGCATTGGAGCATAAATTCTGCTAGTTTAATAAAATTGTGGTTCCTTTGAAGAAATTGTTTCTGAGTTGGATGTTTGATATTTGTTCTGACCCCAGAAGGCTCCTTCTAGCTGTCCCTTTCCCTGTTCTCTCTTGCAAACTAGCCACAAACGCCCACAGTCTAGCTGTATCTTCATTAGATCCGCAGTTCTCCCAGTTCCCTTCACTGCAGCCTCCACCGTTTCTGAAAGGGCTCTTAGTTTAAACTCCTCCATGCTCTGTTGCAAATGAAGCTAGTTCCTTTGGGAAGAGATTAGGAGTTATCCATTTTATGGCCCACTTTTCCCCCAGGCAAAATTTCTGAGCCAGGGCTCTGGAGGTAGGGGTGGGGATGGTGGCAGGCATCTCTCTGAGTGGCACCCCCAGTCTAGGAGCTGAGTGCTGGATGAGGGGAGGGGCCCGCAGCCTGAGGTTCTCTTGGCTCTCTCTTTCCTGGCATGGAACCACTGCCTCACTAGCTGGTGGAAGGGCCATTGGGGCCGCAGTATTCTCACAACGCTGCATCCAAAATAGAGCTTTGGTGCGTGAAAAGATCAGATGTCACATCCTGTGAGGTGTAAAAACGTAGACAGCACATAAAGCATTTTATTTAAAACTATGGCTCTTATTTGTAAACAAAAACAGTGAACAGAAGTTTTTAGGTTTTTTAGTTTTTACTTATGGAATAAGCAAAGCTCCTTTCGAACAGGATTGAAAGGATTGCCTTCTGTGTGTTAGGCACCATTAGAGGTTTGGGTTACGTTAGTGAACATGTCAGAGCAAAATCCCTGCTCTAGTGTGGGAGAAAGCTAAAAAACAAGAAGTAAATTAAACAGTAAGCTGAAGAATAAGTAATGTGCTTTTAAACTTTTTATTTTGAAATAATTTTAGATTTACAATAAATTTTCAAAAAAAGTACACAATTCCCTTATACCTTCTATGAGCAGCTTATATAACCACAGAGTTCAGTTGACTTTGATACAGTCCTATTTATTAATCTATAAACCTTATTTGAATTTCACCAGTTGTTCCACTAACATCCTTCTTCTGTCTTAGGATCTATCCCAGGATCCCACATTGTGTTTAGTTGTCATGTGTCCTAGTCTCCTCTTTTATGGGAAATTTCCTTAATCTTTCTTTGTCTTTTATGTCCTTGGCACTTTTGAGGATAGTTGGCAAGTTATTTTGTAGAATGTCCCTTAATTTGATTTTGTCTGATGATTTCTCATGATTAGATTGAGGTAATGCATTTTTGGCAAGAGTACCACAGAAATGACGTTGTGTCCTTCTCAGTGCATTATATCAAAAGGTGTGTGATGTTGATGTGTCTTATCGCTGGTTTTGTTAACTTTGATCACTTGGTTAGAGTGGTGTCTGCCAGGCTTCTCCACTGTAAAGTTGCTATTTTTTTCTTTGTAATTAATAAGGATTTTGTGGGGGCATCTTTAAAACTAAGCAGATATCCTGTTTCTCATCATACTTTTGCCTGCAAATTTTAATGTCCATTGATAATTTTTTTTTTTTTTTGGTGAGGTAGATTTGCCCTGAGCTAATATCTGTTGCCAGTCTTCCTCTTTTTTTTGGCTTGAGGAAGATTCACCCTGAGCTAACATCTGTGCCAGTCTTCCTCTATTTTGTATGTAGGTTCCTGCCATGGCATGGCTGATGAGTGGTGTAGGTCTGTGCCCGGGATCCAAACCTGTGAACCTGGGCTGCTGAAGCAGTATGCCCTGAACTTAACCACTATACCACAGGGCTGGCCTCCATCCTTTGACAGTTTTTGTCTGCAACAGTTATTACTTTGGTGTTTGCCAAATGTGATTTTCTATTTCCATCATTCCTTCTACATTATTAATTGGAACTCTGCTGAAAGGAAGAGATGTCTCTTCTCCCTCATTTCTTTCTTTCTTATTTCTTTATATGAGTATGAACTCATGGGTATTTATTTTGTTCTGTGGGTTATAATCCTTTATTATCATTAATTATTTTGTTGTTTTAATTGTCCCAGGGGTGGCCTTTGGGAGCTCCTTCAAGTTGGTTTCTGTGCCTTCAACATGTCCCTATCTTTTTTTCAAACTTATTGAGGCAAAATTCACATAACATAAAATTAACCACATTAGTGTGAACGATTTAGTGGCATTTAATAGGTTCATAATGTTGTACAACCACCACCTTTATCTAGCCCCCATTCATTTATTGAGCAATTTTTAATTTTCTGGTGCCATGCTCCAGGTTCTTCTTGTATTTTTCTTTGCCCCAGCCCGTGAAGTAATCATTTCTTCAAGGATCCTCTAGTTCCTTTGGAGAATGGAGTCTTGGTGTGCTTATTCCTACTGTGGTGTCTGTCACTGCTTCTTGTCTCTCTTAGTGGATAGTGCAAGGAAGTATATGTGTGTATACACACGTCTGTATCTATTTCTATACCCATTTGTATATACTAAAAATAATCCACCATGAGTGTGTAATGATCCCTCTGATTTTAATCCAATACTGTAGTGTTCCTTCTAGTCTCCACCTTCCTTATTTATAACCTCTGTCTCCAACAGTAAAAAACGTGGCTACTAGTATCCCAATATAGTTGTTTCCTTAATCCCAGTACATACATACAATAGTTTCAGAATTGCTAACCCATACCCTAGTGAAAAGTAAATGTATTAGGGTACAGTATTTGTGCAGTTCCTTTTGTATTTAGTTTTATAATTGTGTGGTCAAATGCTGTTTTCCAGAGAGTTACTTAGCTTATTTCTTGTCCTAGTCATCTCCCCTTCAGTGTGGTTATGCTGTATTCATTTAAAATACGCTTAGGTCCATTTATTACTGTTGGTATTCTATTTTGGGTTTCCCTATGTCCTGTTTAATTGCAGTCAGTTATATTTTGGATATGAGAAACATTATCTTGGTTCTGAGACTCAGAAGTGTAAAAAAAGGTATCCTGAGAGAAAGCTCCCTTCTCATTCCTTCTACCCCATTTCCATTTCTCCCTTCTTTCTACCCAGTTCCTATCTTGCAGGTAGTCTCATTATTTTCTGTTTTATCCTTCCTCTGTTTCTTTTTTTTTTAAAACAGACCTTTTTTTTTTTTTTAAAGATTTTATTTTTTCCTTTTTCTCCCCAAAGTCCCCCGGTACACAGTTGTATATTTTTTGTTGTGGGTCCTTCTAGCTGTGGCATGTGGGACGCTGCCTCAGCGTGGTTTGATGAGCAGTGCCATGTCCGCACCCAGGATTCGAACCAACCAAACACTGGGCTGCCTGCAGCGGAGCGCGCGAACTTAACCACTCGGCCACGGGGCCAGCCCCCTTCCTCTGTTTCTTGTTGCGCATATTGAGCAGATAACATGAACGGTTCCTATATCTCTTCTTTCTTACGTGGAGGGTAATGTACTATAGATACTCCTTTATACGTTGCTTTTTTCACTTAGCGGTGTTTCCTGGAAACAAGTACATATCAGTTTATAGAGATCTTCCTCATTCCTTTTTTACAACTTCATAATAGTCTACTCTGTGGATGTACCATAATTTATCCAACCACTCTCCTCTCTAGGGGCATTGAGGTTTTTATGCGTATACTCATTTATTCCATATTTTTAGTGCATATTTTCTGGCAGCATTCTGCTGGGCTTTGAGTAAGGGAAATCTGGTTTACAGGGGTTTTTTTTAAGTTTAATTTTATCCTTAATTTTTTATCTAAACCATGGGAAATGAAGAACTTAATATTTTGGAAGAAAACTGTAGTTGCAAACTATTGTAAATATGGAAGCTGGAGATAGAGTTGATTTGTTTAACATTTAGATTTAAGTAACTTATTCTGGAAAAGTAGATTCTATCTCTTCTTTGCTAAAGTGTATTTTGTTTTCCTATTAAACTTAATATTTAGTTTTCAAAACCTAAGGATGAAAGGTAGTCAATTTTTTAGAAGCTCTATTCTATATCTTTTCAACAGGAAGCTAGACAGTAACTTAAAGCAAATTGCAATCAGTATCCATTTTTTAAAGATTATTTTGCCAATTTAAAAAGTAGTAAATATTCACATGCCAGGCTTTTTGTCTCCACAGTTGAGATCATGTGATGTGATTTTCTAGCCAAGGGGACAGGGAGTTGGCATGTGTATCCATCTTCATTTCAACAGGTTTCCATATTTATTATCTTCAGAGCAATTTCTTTTCTTCAAGTAAATGTTTGAATTGAAGTATAATATACATACAAAAAGTGCACAGTCATAAGTGTATAGCTCTTTGAATTGTCACAAAGTAGGCAAACCTGTGTAAGAAACGCTGAAAGTAGAACATCTCAGTGCTACATGTCTTTTGGTGTACGTTGGTACAAAAGTCTTTGGGCATTTTACCTAGAAGTTGCTGGATCAGCAGCTTATTATTATTTTTTTTTTATTAATGTTATGATAGATTACAACCTTGTGAGATTTCAGTTGTACATTTTTGTTAGTCATGTTGTGGGTACACCACTTCCCCCTCTGTGCCATCCCCCCACCCCCCCTTTTCCCTGGTAACCACTGATCAGATCTCCTTATCAATATACTAAATTCCACCTATGAGTGGAGTCATATAGAGTTCGTCTTTCTCTGACTGGCTTATTTCGCTCAACATAATACCCTCGAGGTCCATCCACGTTGTTGTGAATGGGCCAATTTTGTCTTTTTTTTATGGCTGAGTAGTATTCCATTGTGTATATATACCACATCTTCTTTATCCAATCATCTGTTTCTGGGCATGTAGGCTGGTTCCACGTCTTGGCTATTGTAAATAATGCTGCGATGAACATAGGGGTGCAACGGACTCTTGAGATTTCTGATATCAGGTTCTTAGGATAGATACCCAGTAATGGGATGGCTGGGTCATAGGGTATTTCTATTTTTAACTTTTTGAGAAGTCTCCATACTGTTTTCCATAGTGGCTGTACCAGTTTGCATTCCCACCAACAGTGTATGAGGGTTCCTTTTTCTCCACAACCTCTCCAACATTTGTCACTCTTGGTTTTGGATGTTTTTGCCAATCTAACGGGTGTAAGGTGATATCTTAGTGTAGTTTTGATTTGCATTTCCCTGATGATTAGCGATGATGAACATCTTTTCATGTGTCTATTGGCCATATTCATATCTTCTTTTGAGAAATGTCTGTTCATGTCCTCTGCCCATTTTTTGATCGGGTTGTTTGTTTTCTTGTTGTTAAGCAGTGTGAGTTCTTTGTCTATTATGGAGATTAACCCTTTGTCGGATAAGTGGCTTGTGAATATTTTTTCCCAATTAGTGAGCTGTTTTTTTGTTTCAATCCTGTTTTCCCTTGCCTTGAAGAAGCTCTTTAGTCTGATGAAGTCCCATTTATTTATTCTTTCTATTGTTTCCCTCAACTGAGGAGTTACAGTGTCCGAAAAGATTCTTTTGAAACTGATGTCAAAGAGTGTACTGCCTATATTCTCTTCCAAAAGACTTATTGTCTCAGGCCTAATCTTTAGGTCTTTGATCCATTTTGAGTTTATTTTGGTGTGTGGTGAAAAAGACTGGTCAATTTTCAATCTTTTGCATGTGGCTGTCCAGTTTTCCCAGCACCATTTGTTGAAGAGACTTTCTTTTCTCCATTGTAGGCCCTCTGCTCCTTTGTCGAAGATTAGCTGTCCATAGATGTGTGGTTTTATCTCTGGGCTTTCAATTCTGGTCCATTGATCTGTGGACCTGTTTTTGTACCAGTACCATGCTGTTTTGATCACTGTAGCTTTGTAGTATGTTTTGAAATCGGGGATTGTGATTCTGCCGGCTTTGTTTTTCTTGCTCAGGATTGCTTTAGCAATTCGCAGTCTTTTGTTGCCCCATATGAATTTTAGGATTGTTTGTTCAATATCTGTGAAGAATGTTCTTGGGATTCTGATTGGGATAGCATTGAATCTGTATATTGCTTTAGGTAGTATGGACATTTTAACTATGTTTACTCTTCCAATCCATGTGCAAGGAATGTCTTTCCATCTCTTTATGTCATTGTCAATTTCCTTCAAGAAAGTCTTGTAGTTTTCATTGTATAGATCCTTCACTTCCTTGGTTAAGTTTATCCCAAGGTATTTTATTCTTTTCGTTGCGATTGTGAATGGGATTGAGTTCTTGAGATCTTTTTCTGTTAGTTCATTGTTAGTGTATAGAAATGCTACTGATTTATGCACGTTAATTTTATACCCTGCTACTTTGCTGTAGTTGTTGATTATTTCTAATAGTTTTTCTGTGGATTCTTTGGGGTTTTCTATATATAAGATCATGTCGTCTGCAAACAACGAGAGTTTTACTTCTTCGTTACTTATTTGAATTCCTTTTATTTCTTTTTCCTGCCGAATTGCTCTGGCCAGCACCTCCAGTACTATGTTGAATAGGAGTGGTGAAAGTGGGCACTCTTGTCTTGTTCCTGTCCTCAGGGGGATGGCTTTCAGTTTTTGTCCATTGAGTATGATGTTGGCTGTGGGTCTATCATATATGACCTTTATTATGTTGAGGTCCTTTCCTTCTATACCCATTTTACTGAGGGTTTTTATCATAAATGGGTGTTGGATATTGTTGAATGCTTTCTCTGCATCTATTGAGATGATCATGTGGTTTTTGTTTTTCATTTTGTTGATGTAGTGTATCACGTTGATTGACTTGCGGATGTTGAACCATCCCTGTGTCCCTGGTATAAATCCCACTTGATCATGGTGTATAATCTTTTTGATGTATTGCTGTAATCGGTTTGCCAAAATTTTGTTGAGGATTTTTGCATCTGTGTTCATCAGTGATATCGGCCTGTAGTTCTCCTTCTTTGTGTTGTCCTTGTCAGGTTTGGGGATCAGAGTGATGTTGGCTTCATAGAATGTGTTAGGGAGTTCTCCATCTTTCTCAATTTTCTGGAACAGTTTGAGGAGAGTAGGTATTAAGTCTTCTTTGAATGTTTGGTAGAATTCTCCAGAGAAGCCGTCTGGTCCTGGACTCTTATTTTTGGGGAGGTTTTTGATTACCGTTTCTATTTCCTTACTTGTGATTGGCCTATTCAGATTCTCCATTTTTTCCTGATTCAGTTTGGGGAGATTGTAGGAGTCCAGGAATTTGTCCATTTCTTCCAGGTTGTTCAATTTGTTGGCATATAGTTTTTCATAGTATTCTCTTATGATCTCTTGTATTTCATTGGTATCTGTTGTGATTTCTCCTCTGTCATTCCTAATTTTATTAATTTGCGATTTCTCTCTTCTTTTCTTGGTGAGTCTGGCTAGGGGTTTGTCAATTTTGTTAATTCTTTCGAAGAACCAACTCTTTGTTTCATTGATCCTTTCTGTTGTCTTTTTTGTTTCAATATCGTTTATTTCTGCTCTTATTTTTATTATTTCCCTCCTTCTACTGACTCTGGGCTTTGTTTGTTCTTCTTTTTCTAGTTCTGTTAGTCGTCGTTTGAGGTTGCTTATGTGAGCTTTTTCTTGTTTAGTGAGGTGAGCCTGTATTGCGATGAATTTCCCTCTTAGGACTGCTTTTGCTGCATCCCAAATGTTTTGGTATGTCGTGTTCTCATTTTCATTAGTCTCCAGATAAAATTTGATTTCTTCTTTAATTTCTTCATGATCCATTGTTTGTTGAGAAGCGTGTTGTTTAGTCTCCACATTTTTGCACCTTTCTCTGCTTTTTTCTTGTAGTTGATTTCTAGTTTCATAGCATTATGATCAGAAAAGATGCTTGATATTATTTCAACTCTCTTGTATTTATTGATGTTTGCTTTGGTTCCCAAAATATGGTCAATCCTTGAGAATGTTCCATGTGCACTTGAGAAGAATGTGTAACCTGCTGTTTTTGGCTGAAGTGTTGTATATATATCTATTAAGTCCATCTGGTCTAATTTTTCATTTAATTCTATTATTTCCTTGTTGATTTTCTGTCTGGATGTTCTGTCCATTGGTGTTAATGGTGTGTTGAGGTCCCCTACTATTATTGTATTGTTGTTGATGTCTTCTTTTAGTTCTATTAAGAGTTGCTTTACAAATTTTGGTGCTCCTGTGTTGGGTGCGTATATATTTATAAGTGTTAGGTCTTCTTGGTGGAGAGTCCCTTTTATCATTATATACTGTCCCTCTTTATCTTTCTTTATCTGTTTTGCTTTGAAATCTACCTTGTCTGATATTAGTATAGCGGCACCTGCTTTCTTTTGTTCATTATTAGCTTGGAGTATTGTTCTCCATCCCTTCACTCTGAGTCTGTGTTTGTCTTTGGGGCTGAGGTGTGTTTCCTGGAGGCAGCATATTGTTGGATCCTGTTCTTTGATCCATCCTGCCACTCTGTGTCTTTTGATTGGGGAGTTCAATCCATTTACATTTAGAGTGATTATTGAGATGTGGGGGCCTACCACTACCATTTTGTGTCTTGTTTTCCGCTTTTCTTCAGTTTCTTTTGTTTCTCGTCCCATGGTTTAATCTGTTCTGATGTAGAGCTGCTACTCTCTGTTGTTGTCCTTCTACTTATCTCCTCTGCTCTTGGTTTTGTAGCCCCTTTCCTTTTTTGGATTTTTCAGGAATGAGGGTTTTCCTGAGGATTTCCTGAAGAGGAGGTTTTGTGGCAATGAACTCCCTTAATTTTTGTCTATCTGTGAAAGTTTTTATTTCTCCATCGTATTTGAAGGATATTTTCGCTGGGTAGAGAATTCTCGGCTGTAGATTTTTGTCCTTCAGATTTTTGAATATATCATTCCACTCTCTTCTAGCCTGTAAAGTTTCTGCTGAGAAATCATCAGCAGCTTATTTTTAAAAAGGAATCTTTTGGGGGCCGGCCCTGTGGCATAGTGGTTGGGTTCAGTGTGCTCCACTTCAGTGGCCCGGTTCGCGGGTTTGGATCCCAGACGTGGACTTACACCACTTGTCAGCCATGCTGTGGCAGCAACTCATATACAGGATGGAGGAACATTGGCACAGATGTTAGCTTAGGGCAAATCTTCCTCAGCAAACTAAAAAAAAAGGAGTCTTTCTAATAGTACTTCTCTGAAAGAACCAGATTTTGGATTTCCTTCCTGTATTGCAGTTTGCATTTGGCCTTCCTGCCTGCCCTTTCCCATCATTTACTGAATGCTCTGTGTTTGCCTGTCTTGTACTAAGTGATGGGAAGGCAAGGATGATTAAGATGCAAAAACTGCTTTTTGAAAGAGGTTGCTTTCAGGGGCCTGACGAGTAATTAGAATAAGCATGGTTATTCATGCTTTCATGGAGGTGTGGACACAGTGCTATGATAGCATCCAGGTAAAAACAGTTTATTCTGATAAGGGGTTCTGGAAAAGCTTCTCACAAGAAGTAACATTTGAGTTGGTCTCAAAGGTAAATAGGAATTTGATAGGAGGAGAAAGATATTCCCTGCAGTAATGGAGAAGGTGGATATTGGGTTGACCAAGGTGCGTGCAAGTGGCAGAAGACTTAAATGGCAGTAGCATTTGACTTCATGGATCCAGATGCATAAAGGATGGAAGGGAAGCCAGAAGAGACAAGAGAAAGAAGAAGGATCTAGGCGCTGGAAGCTTCTGTTAGAGCAGAAGCAGGTATGATGAGAGCAGGTATGATGGCAGTAAAGGTGAGAGATCTGGGTTGTTAGGGAGGAGTTTGTGAAGAAGTGTCATTGTCTTATTACTTTATCCTACATTTTACTTCCTGTAAAATAGCCTCTTTAGACTTGGGTACATTTTTGGGTAGGATGACATGATACTTATTCATGTGCATGCACACATTCTTTTTTCTCATAATTTTGCTTAAAAGTACAGCTGATTCTTTTAAATTTCAAACACCTCAATCAGTAGACGATTATAAATATTGCAAAACTTACTGCCATATTTATATTTAAACTTTTCTAAGCTATCAATACCATGGATTCATTCATTTCTTTATTTCTGAATCTTCCTTTTTTTTGGGCTTTTTGTACCTTTCTGAGGTTTTCTTTTTCTTTCTTTCTTTTTTTTTTTTTTTAACTTTTCTGAGGTTTTAGAAATCTCACCAGGCTGGGGAAAAAAGTGAGTCTGCTGAGATCGCTCGTGCTGAACACAATCAGGGTTATTGACTGAGAGAGTCTTTTGCATGGGGCAGGGGACATGATTGCTTCTACCAAGATGATTTAAATCTGGGCTGGTTGTTACCTACTTGGGTCTTATTTTATGCTTTAACTTAACTTGTTAGGTTAATAAGACCTTTTAAACTCATGTTGTTTATATAGACTTTAGTTTTTTCCATGCTGATATTTTCCCTCCGGAATAGGATTCTTAATTGTACTTTTGTCATTACCCTGACCTGGTAGAGATATTACAAACTTAACCATGCCTTAGTAGAATCTTCTGATTAGAGGCCACCTAGAGTTTTCTTCCTCTGAGATAAGGGATCTAGTCTAGGAGCTTGATCATTTTAGGACAGATCACTGAATATTCTTTTTTTGCCAAAATTCTTTGTGTGACCATTTTTCTGATCATTTTTTCCCTGTTCTTATTGCACTTCTTACTTTGTTCCAAAACTGTTGGCCTGCACAGAAGTTACCCTTTCCCCCCATTTCTTGAAAATCACAGACAGCAAATTCGTCTATACTTTATAAGCAGACATGCTTATTAGAGGAAACAAATACTCAAGTATATTGACCATCTTCAACTTGTTTAAATTAACAAAAAATTAGCCATATCCTATTCTTTTCCTGTTTTTTGCGTTTCAGCCTTCTGTTGATTATTTTATTTTTCTCTTTTTAGTACTATTTACAGAATAAATTTATGTCCAGCAAATTTTTTTTTTCCTTCAAATGTCCACATTGTCACAGCTTGTCTACTGCAGGCCCTTTTAGGCTGTTTTCCTTATTTCTTTAGAACTCTCCCTGACATCTTTGAAAGCATCCTTGCTTTCTTATCCTGTTTCCATGCTTCTAGAGACATCCTGATTTTTTTCCCGCTGTCAGAAGACGTGGAATTAGCTATGCCTTAAGAGTCTTAGTTCCTTTTAGTAGGAATTATATTAGAAACCCTAATTTGGGTGCCCATGAGACTTAGTGATGGACAAAAGAGTCCCTGTTGTTCTTTGGAAATGGTCATTGGTTGGTTTTTCCACTTTAGCTGATCACGTTGCTATACCCTACTTTCCTTTCTGTATGAGGTTTCATTGATCGCTGAAACTTTGTTCTGTGTTTATGAACTCCAGCTCTCTAAAGAGAGCTCTCTGTATGGAAACTGGGCGAGCCTGGAACTTGTTACTTAAGGGAGAATGTTGAAAGTTGTGTTGGATAGGAAGAATTTGCCTCCTAGTTTGTCTCGTTATTCATATAGTGACAAATGGCCACTCGATCCTTAAATTTACCACTTTGTTGGTCCTGGCAAGCTTCTGTGTAGAGAAACTTCTCTTGGCACCTTGGCTGCTGTTTCAAAGTACCAAAAAATTTTTTAGAAGAAATTTCTTCACAAATTCTGTGTATGAGTTATGGAAAAAGAAGGTAAACGTTCCAGGAAATATAATGTTCCTAAACTGGATGTCTAGTGGCTTGCTGCTATGATAGATTTTTCCCTGTTATCATGTTGTTCTTTCTCTAAGTCAGTGGAAGTTAAGCTTAAAAACTTGACCTTCAAGTTTTGTGGTGTAAAGTTTCTTATTTTTGTTGCCTCTTATAATTTGCATTTATCCCATATTGTCTCTTTTGCAATTCTGCAACATTCCCCCAAATGTTATCCATTCCTATTTTTCCTCTTTTTACTTTTAATCAATGGTAAGGTCCTATTTGTTTGCAAACAATTTTACAGAGAAATAATAAGACTGATTAGACCTCTTTTATTGCTACATGCTGCTGTCATTGCTGCCATTTCAGGAGAAATAAGCCTGTAGTTTCAAAACTGAAAATAAGCATGGAGTTGGTATTTGGGAACAATGAAGAATACTATTTGTTGACTGTCTTTGCACCCATGGTCTCATTTAGTCCTCACGATAGCTCTGGGGAAGTAGATGAGTATTAAATCCTTATTTGGCATGAAGACACTTGACTAATTAGTAAATTACTTACTCCCACTCTGTTATAAAACTGGAGAGTGATAGAGACATGATCTGAACACAGGTGTGTCTGATGCCATGGCTTGTACTACCCGAAGCAGATCTTAGAGACAGACCCTGCCCACTGCCTCCTGTGAATACAGCAGTGTTGCCTGAACGGGTTCTCCATAGAGGAGCTTCTAAAGTCTCATTTTGTTGATCACCTAATGTTACTTCCTTGTATGCTGTTTCTAAAACAGGATTTTCTTTGAACTATAGTATTTAATTATATTCTAGCCCAATTTGTTTATGTTGCAATTTTTTTTAAAAGTATGAAGTTTCAGTTGTGTATGTTAACTTGAGCGATGATGTGGATTTTTTGTTTTGTTACTGAGTACAGTCTTTATAGTATCTTCCTAGCAAAATGTTTGCCATGGTTTTGGACAGATAGAACTTTTTTTTTCTTTCCAGAAATAATTACACAGAATATTAGACTTTAGGAGTTCAGGTTTATTGCTTTGATGCAGAGGAGGACACTTATAAATCTGGTGGCTTTTGGGGCCAGCCCAGTGGCGCAGCGATTAAGTTTGCACATTCCGGTTCACCGGTTTGGATCCCGGGTGCGGACATGGCACCGCTTGGCAAAAGCCATGCTGTGGTAGGCGTCCCATATATAAAGTAGAGGAAGATGGGCATGGATGTTAGCTCAGGGCCAGTCTTCCTCAGCAAAAAAAAGAGGAGGATTGGCAGCAGTTAGCTCAGGGCTAGTCTTCCTCAAAAGAAAAAAAAAATCTGGTGGCTTTTGATTAAAATAAAACACATTATCAATGACTATTTTAAATTTAGTGTGTTCCCCTTCTATTATGGACCTGAAAAACAGACTGTTGTCAGTTGTGCTCACTGAAATAAGCTTGTCATTGAATAAATCATAGAGGAGAATGTCATGGGCTTGACTTATATATTTGGTCTATAACAGAGTCGATAAGGCAGATGGCAAAAAATTTATAGGTAGTTAGAAAATGTAGGTTTGCAGTTTGGAATTTAAGTTACTTTGAAACAATTTTTTGTGAATGAGTCATATTGAGGGCCAGGTATATTATGGACTGTATAGAAGTTTTGACTTCTAACAAATTTTCAAATATTTGGATTAAGTCATATAGAAGATTGAGAAAGAACTCCAGAGATTACAAATGACCAGCCTTGCTCTGGAATAGTAGGATTTGATCCCTTTTCAGAAGTGAAAGGCAGGGTTGGTATGGGGTTATTAAATTCTTCAGATACTGGTCAGGGTTTTCTTTTCATGAGCAGTAATGGCAGTGTTATCACTGGGGAGAAGTAAGAGTCTAAAGACCTTGGTTCTCTTTTAGTTTGCGCTTTGATTTTGGGAAAGTCACTTTAGCTCTCTTGAGCCTGGGTCTTTCTTTTGGATTATGTTTTTGTTTTTTTTGCCTCTCATTCCACTATTAATAATCATAGAGGAATTTTAAAGAGTGGGAGAAGTGCTAGAGGCAAAATATAGGTAAACAGGGTTATTGTTTGTTTTTCTTTTAAAAGGACAAAAAGGTGGATACTGCAAATTACAGAGCTTGACAGTTGGGGACAGACATTAATTAAGTACTTTATGAGCATGAATACTTATGGAAAGAAGCAGTGATTGCTAGAGGCCAGCAAAAATGACCTAGAATTGAGTCTAGACAATGAGTGTCTTATGGATGGAGTGCATGTCCCTACCCAACCCTATCCCATTTTTAAAAATTTAGAAGTATACAGAAAAATATAGTGAATAATAGATGCATTCCTCCTAGATTTTCATATTTACTTCTAATCTTTTCATTTTTAATAAATAAAGCATGGCAGAGCTACCTAAAATCTCCCACTCATTTTTTTTACCTTTGCCCCCTTACCTGACGGAGGCAAGCCACATCATATTTGTGTATTCTTCTTGTCCTTTTTTTTTTTTGAGGAAGATTAGCCCAGAGCTAACATCTGCTGCCGCTCCTCCTCTTTTTGCTGCGGAAGACTGGCCCTGAGCTAATATCCGTGCCCTTCTTCCTCCACTTTATATGTGGGACGCCCTCCATAGCATGGCTTGACAAATGTTGCATAGGTCCACGCCTGGGATCTGAACCGGCGAACCCTGGGCTGCGAAAGTGGAACATGCGAACCTAACCACTCTGCTACCGGGCCAGCCCCCTTCTAGTCCATTTTTAATACATTGATTTATGTGTGTAAATATCCATAAATTATATGTCTGTATATATGTGCATATATGTAATTTTGTGTATTTTAAAACATTTACACAAGTAGTAGTATGCTATGTGTAATAGTACTATTCAAGTCTTATGCTATATGTATAAAAACATCTTGCTTTTTTTCACTCATATCATTTCAGTGTTTCTGGGGAGGGATACACCCTGGAGGTCCCTACCCCATCCACCATTTTCGCTGATCTCACTTTATAGCCACGTTTTACACCATTCTGTTCTCTAGTTTCTAGCAAGATTCTGGTCCAAGTTCTTCTTAACTACCTGTTTAATAACATTTTCATCCTTCTTTATTCAAAAGTTTGTCTTTTAGGGTTTAGGTGGTGGCATGGTAGACATGACTTTTTGTCCCTACATACGTGGTAGATAATGTTTAGGACATGATATCAAAACTTCTGTTTTATTGTTTTTATCAGTCTCTTCAACATCACATTGTATTCCTCATTTTCAGTGTCTGAGTACATTTAGTTCTTCATGTCTAGTGATAAGAGTTTTATTGTTAGTTGATTTTCATTAAGTTTAGACTATTTCATGATCCCATAATCAGTTGTGTGACTACAGGTAATATTTTTAATGGACGTTATTTGTTTCCTCTACAGTTAGGGTAATCATTTAATTTATTGTCCAAACTGGGACACTTGAGAGTAAAGAGAGTACTATTAACGATTATGCTGGGATAACAGTTGTAAATTGGAATTGTCCTAAGCAAAGACAAGTATGCAGTCACCTTGTTAATGAAGTGAAGGACAGTAGTAGAAAATGATTGGCCATGTTCAGACAGAACAGCTGGGAAATGAAGCTCTCAGCGATCTCTAACCGTCCTTCTGAATCATTGTGAACCTATGTATCGGAGAGGGTGCATGATCAGTGCATTAATCAAACACGTGAAACTGGCACAAGATTGTAGTTAGTGCTTTAAGAAGGAAGTATAAACAGCAAAGCGGGGCGGGGGGCGGCGGGGAACGTTTCCTGAGGTGGTGGCAAGCATTTGCTGAACCACTATTGAAAGGAAGTTACCTTTTAGTGTGCTGATTAAGATCTAGGTTAATAAACCCTATTCTCAAGAGAAATGAGTTTTGCCCTCTCTGACCTGATTGGATGCAGGAGTAAAGATAACTTGGGTTTCCTTATCAGAAAACTAAGATTAAAGATAAAGTAGAAATAAGACACTCCAGATGTCCTTCTGTCACCTTTCTTAGGGGAAGTTTCTTGTGAATTGTGCCTCTTGGGTTCTTTTGGTGTACTCTCCAGAAGTTAATATGCTAAACTATAGTGGAGTAATTGAACAATGCCTTTATTAGTTTTAGTGCTTAAACTACTGGAGTAATGAATTAGATCCTGAGGGAAATTTACTAATCCTGTTTATAGGATATTAGTGGTTTATTGGCATAGTGCTCTTTGATTTGTAAGTACCGTTCTTCATATTGCTCCTTTTTCTCTCTTCAGCTCAGTTATTTTATTCATTCACCTAGTGTTTATTGAGCATGTACAAGGCGCTGTTCCACTAGGCATTGGAAATATAGTGGTAAACAAGATAGGTGACATCAGCTCTATGATAGCAAGACATGCTTGCTATCATAGAGCCTATTGATAGAGATGCTAAGAGGGGAGGAGGAGTTACACAATAATAGTTGAGCAGCTGAACAGAGTAGATTATTTCAGATAGCAATGAATGCTGACAATAAAACAAGCTAATGTGATGAAGAATGACAGAGGTGGAAATGAGGGCTATTTAGTTAGAAGTAGTCAGAGACAGCCTCTCTAAGGAGGTGACTGTTGAATTGAGGCCTAAATGATACGAAGCCAGAAAAGTAGAGAGGAGTCCTAGCAGTAGAAATAGCAAGTACAGAAGTCCTGAGGCACAAATGAGCTTGGCATGTTGCAGGCACATGAAGAAAGTCAGTGCGGATAGTAAGAGATAGGGAGTGTATAGTAGAGATGGGCATCAAGAGTTCTGTGATAAATTAGAGATGCTTAGGCTGGAGATAGAAATTTTGATATTATTGGCATATAGATGAAATTTAAAGTCACAGGAATGGATGAGATTACTTAGAGGATTGAGCTGTGTCATGCTCCATCATTTGGGTCAAGTAGAGGAGGAGAAGCAGTTAAGTAGGAAGAATATTAGGAAATTGTGATGCTAAGGAAATCAACTGGGGGAAGTGTTTCAAAAAGGAGAAAAGTGATCAGTTATGTAGAAAGCTGCTGAGAGGTTGTCTAAGATGAGAACAGGCCAATTTTATGTACAACTCTTGAGTTTCTCATCTTGACATCGCTCTGGTCTCTGGGATCCAGCATCTTCATCGTCTTAAGTTATCACCATCCTGAGTACTTAACCCAAAATTGTTGACCTTTACTCTTGCATATGTTCCTCCCCTAACCCTCTTTGCCACAGCCTTACCTGTTCCATAGCTTGTAGCTTAAATTCTTCAGCACTCCCGTGATCTCTAGCTGTCCCTTTGTTCCTTCATGGCACTTCCCTGCTAGTGTGTAAGCTGTGCACCATGATGGCCAAGAACTGACCTTGGAACTCAGTATAGAAGTACCCTCAGCCTTCTATCAGTATCTGCCAGGGTGTGGCATCTTGGTACCTCTTCACTCTCCTCTACCTAATATACTTACTTCCCCTGAATTCTACGATCATGGCGCTTTCATGTTTGTTTCTTCTGGTACCCCTATTAGGCAGAGTGGATTTTCTTGTGCTATTGTCTAGGTCCTCCAATTAGAGCCATATTATTGCAACCTGTTTGTGTGTTATATACTTTTAAAGTAGATAAAATTGTTATTAAGGTAAAATATACTCATAGTTTAAAAAAATCTAACACTGAAAGGTTATATTGAAAGAATAGTGTCCACCTTCATCTCTGTACTCTCCCAGGCTCGTTTCCCAGAAGGAGCTATTTTCAGTTCTTTTAGCTGTTCTTTTTGGTGTTTCCATTTTTATAAATAATATATAAATTTTAAGTTGAAAATTATGTTTCCTCTGAATTTTTAAGACATGCCTTCACTGTCTTCTAGCAGCCAGTGTGGCTATTGAGAGGAGCCCCATATTTTTGGTATCTTACCTGTTTCCCTACCCTTTTAGAAATTTTTAAAATTTACTTTATACTCCTCTTTCTCTCCACTCCCCCACCCCCGACCTTTTTCTTTACTGTACTGGCTAGAAACTCCAGTGCAACATTGAATAAAAGTGACATGAGTGGCATCTCTGCCTTGTTCCCATTAAGTATGATGTGAATTGCAGGGTTTTTGTGTTTTTTTATTTAAGATTTTATTTTTCCTTTTTCTCCCCAAAGCCCCCCGGTACATAGTTGTATATTTTTCTTTTTTAGTTGTGGGTCCTTCAAGTTGTGGCATGTGGGACACCGCCTCAGCATGGCCTGATGAGGGGCACCGTGTCCACGCCCAGGATCTGAACCGACGAAACCCTGGGCCGCTGAAGTGGAGTGCACGAATGTAACTACTCGGCCACGGGACTGGCCCCAGGTTTTTTAAAATCGTAAACAAGTGTTAGATTTTGTCAGATGCTTTTAATGCGTCTATTGAAAATCATGTTTTTTTGTCCTTTATTCTATTAATATGGTGTATTATAATAATTGATGTCAGATATTGAACCAACCATGCATTCACTACCATCTGACCTGGATTTTTTTCTTTGGGAAGATTTTTACAAAGAACTAACTTTTGGCTTTATGAGTTTTTTTCTATAGATTAAGTTGGGAAGAAATGACATCTTAATCTATACATTAAGTTGGGAAGAACTCGCATCACGAAATATCTATTTATTTAGATTTTCTTTGATTTTTTTCAGAGAGTTTTGTAGTTTTCTGCATGTAGATTATGTGCATATTTTGTTAGATTCTGTAAGTGTTTAATTTTTGGGAGTGCTAATGTGATGGGTATTATGTTTTAATTTCAAATCCCAATTGTTTATTGCTGGTGTATAAGATAGCAAGTGATGAAACTTTGTTATAATTGCTTATTAGTTCCAGGAGCTTTTTTGTTGACCTTTAGGATTTTCTAGGTAGACAATTATGTCATCTGCAAACAAAGGCAGTTTTATTTTTTTCTTCCTAGTCTGTACACTTTTTATTTCCTTTTCCTATTTTATTGCTTTATCTAGGACTTCCAGTGTGATTTGAATAGGAGTGGTAAGAGCAGACATCCTTGCCTTGTGGGAAAGCATCTAGTTTCTCACCATTAAGTGTGATGTTAGCTTAGATTTTTTGTAGATGTTCTTTCTCAAGTTGAAGAAGTTTCCCTCTATTCCTAGAATGTGGAAAGTCATCACTTTTTATGTATATTTTTTCTACCACTTTTTCTCTCTCCTTTCCTGGGGATACTTGATGATAGCTCATACTCTGAGGCTCTGTTCAGTTTTCTTCAGTCTTTTTTTTTCTCTGTTCTTCAGACTGGATAATTTCTATCCATCCAACTTCAAGTTCACTAATTCTTTCTTTTGCCATCAGAAATCTGCTGTTGAGGGGCTGGCCCAGTGGCTTACTGGTTAAGTTCACATGCTCTGATTTGGTGGCCCGGTTTGCTGGTTCAGATCCTGGGCGCGGACCTACATACCACTTATCAAGCCATGCTGTGGTAGGCGTCCCACATATAAAGTAGAGGAAGATGGGCATGGGATGTTAGCTCAGGGCCAATCTTCCTCAGCAAAAAGAGGAGGGTTGGTGGTGGATGTCAGCAAGGGCTAATCTTCCTCAAAAAAAAAAAGCTGCTGTTGAGCCTCTCCAGTGAATTTTTCATTTTAGTTATTGTAACTTTCAACTCCAGAATTTCCATCTTGTTTTATGATTTCTTTGCCTTTATTTTCTCTATTCATTGCATCAGTTTATCATACTTTCCTTTAATTCTTTAAATGTAGTTTTATTTAGTTCTTTTATAGTAGCTGTTTTGAAGTCTTCATCCGCTAAATCCAACATCTAGGAGCACTAAGAGACCATTTCTTTTGACTGCTTTTTACTTTTTTTCCCCCGAGTATGGGTTGTACTTTCATTTTTCTTTGCATGTCTTGTAAATTTTCGTTGACTACTATATATTTTACATAGCATTGATGTAACTCTGGATTCTTACTTTTTACCCCTGAAGGTGGTGACGGTTGTTTTGTTTGCTCATTTGTTTAGTAACTTGACTGGACTAAATCCCCAAAGTCTGTCTCTCTCGCACTGTGTGACTACTGATGTCTCTGCACTTTTGATTTGTTTTTATTTTCAAGCCTGATTTCCTAGAGAGGTTGCACCTGTGTCTGCATAGCATCATGTTCAGCCCAAGATTGGTCAGAGGTTGTAGTCAAAGACTTTGAGCCGGTGAGGCTCTGTTTTCTGCTGATGGGCACGTGTGGACTGTGGAGCACAGTCGTACTTAAGTCTGCCCCAGCTTTACTTCCTCTGGCCCCTTTTTCAGTTCCTCTCTGTGCGTGCATGGGTGCAAGCATGTGTGGGTGGCTTGGGCCCGCTCTAGCCTCTGCTGTGCATCCTCACAGCCTTCAGTCAGCCTGGGATATGTGAAGAGCTTTTTAAGCTCCCTATAGCTGTCTCACTCCCTGTTAGGTCTCTGGCCAGTCTGCCAGTCCATTGCTTGTCCCAAATGGAACAGCAGCCTCAGGCTAGCAGAGCTCCTGGCCCTCCCTATTCATTTGCCTCTGAGATTGCCAATTTGACCAACATTCCAAATCAAGTGTCGCCTCTGGCACTGGCAGTGACTGCTGGTTTCAAGGCCTAGCCCCACCCTGTTGAACTTCTGAAGTGATAGAGCTGGGAGGGATGAGGGGAGCTCCTGGCAGAGAGTCACAGACTTACACTGTTCTTAGCCGAAGTACAGTAGTTTTCAAGAATAAACTCTTCTCAGTTTGTTGTATGTCTTTGGTTGATTTCCAGAGTGTTGACATCGTTGTTTTTGACTCCTTTGTCCAGCTTTATAGTTGCTTTTTGGGGAGAGGATTTGTGGGCATCCTCAGTTTGTTATGCCAGGAGTTAGAAGTCCCCTGGGCGTTTTTTAAGTCTTCCCTCAGGCGATTCTGATATGCAGCCAGAGCTGAGAATCACTACACCCAAGATTCTTCAAGCTCTAAATACATACACACAAAATCGTGGCATAGTGTTTCGTCATATTGAATTTCTAAAAAAAAGTCTTAATATCTGAAGTATTAGAAATAAGGACCTAATTTTAAAACAGGACCTACAGAGGGGCTAGAATATAGACTTAGATTCTGCCAAGTTGGCCAGTGGCCTTTCTTGTTTATGTATTAAAGTTGGCAGATTTAGCCCTTGGACTTGGTCTGGTATTATTTTATGTTCAGCTTAGTTGGCTAGCATCCATTTCCTAAAACACTTTCCTAATCTAATTTTTCCAGATTGGAAAGCTTCTTAAGCAGTACACGTACTGTGCTCAGAGGTTGTCTGGAATGTATGCGGAATCTATGCTTCATGTATTCTTAACTCTGAAAGGATATTATTCACGGCTGATTTATTAGAGGAGACTAAACTGAGAACATTGGGTTATTACAGAACATTAGCTAACTGAATTTTTTGTGCTGCTTTAGAAGGACTACCCGTCAGGGGATATGAGTAAGTTGTCCAGTTCTAGACTCCATTGTTTAATGAAGTACATGGATAAAGGTACACTGGACCTTAAACCAGTAGTGGACAAGAAGAGCATAAAAAAAGAGAGTAATAGATCAGTCTCACTTAATAGAATGTAAATACATGGAAATATTAAATAAAGTACTATTCAACGAAATCTAGCAGATAGAGCAATGTTAACGTTTTTGATGTATTTTCTTAAATTTTTCTGGACTGATGGTTCTCAAAGTGTGGGCCAAGGACCCATGAGGATTCCTGAGACCCTTTCAGGAGGTTCATGATACCATGTCTATTTTTATAATAATACTGAACATGTTATTTGATTATTTGCGTTTTTCACGCATAAGATACAGCGGAAGCAGATATGAGATTTAAGCTGTATTTTATCAACCCAGACATTAAAGAGATTTGAGCAAATGTGAATCTACTAAATTTTTTTGTTTTAGAAATTAAAGTTATTTTTGACAAAGTGTGTTGACATGTAACAGGTTTATTGTTTTTAAATGAATTTTAAACATTTTACATGTTTATTGGTTTTACTTTTTAATATAGTAAATATTGATAGATAGAATTCACATAAACAAAAGGTCTTTGGGGACCTCTAATTTTGAAGAATGTAAAGATGTTCTGAGACCAAAAGGTTTGAGCACTAGTGTACTAAATATAAATAAAATGTAACTGACGTGATATTTTACATGTTGTATAACGTGTGTTTTTGCTTAATATATCACAAATGTTTCCCGTGTCATGATTTTTACCTAGTCCATCTTATAAAATTACCATCCTTAGCTTAACCTTATAAATAATGCTATGACAAGTTTTGCACATATCATTGATGAATTTCTTATAATTTTTTTTTTTTAATTTAAGAGGATTTGCCTCAGTTCATTGGTATTACTACTAATTACCTGGCATTTTACAAGGCATTGGCATTTAGGAGAAAACCTAAAATATGATTCTTGCTGTAAGGGAAAAAGTTAACAACAGATCTGAGACCGCTTATCATTAGAAGGGCCTACTTGCAAGGTTGGCCCTTGGCATCTGTGATCTTGGCTGGTAAACATTGATATAAAACTTTCCCTGAATGATAAAAGTGGCTCGTTGTGCCTAAACTGTTTGTACAAGCTGATTCATTTATGCCGAACACCTGCGTTCCTTATTAGAGTCAGGAATTTTGGTATGTGCTAGGTAGAGGCTGCCTGCATGACTAGCCTTAAGTAACAACCTTGGGCACTGTGTCTCTAATGAGCTTCCCTGGTAGACAACACTTTGCATGTGTTGTCAAAACTCATTGCTGGAGGAATTGTGTGTGCCCTGTACCATGTACCACTCCACTGGGAGAACACTTGGAAGCTTGTCCCTGGTGTCCTCCAGACTTTAACCCATGTGCCTTTCCCCTTTGCTGACACAACTATACACTGAGTCCTGTGAGTCCTTCTGGTGAATCACGGAACCTGGGTGTAGTCTTGGGAATTCCTGACACACCTGCATCACAGAATCTACAGTTAATTTAGTAGTGGAAAAGAGATGCGTATTTAATTACAGTACAGTGTAGTAGATACAAAATAGGAAGGTAATTAAAATAAAGAGGAGCTAAACAGAGGACAGAGGTCAGAGAGAGCTTCATAGGGGAGACAACTAAAAGAGTCTTTTGAAGGGCGAATGGAATTTCATGAGTTGAAAAAAGGTAAGGGTGGGTCTGGTAAGCAGCATAAGCTGGGAGGGATGAAACTCAGAGTGTGTTTGGAGAGCTCCAGCAGTTTGGTAATATTGAAGCAAGAAATGATCCTGCTTAACGTGAAGAGGTGACATTGGAGAGTTAACAGGGAGTCACTTAAGGGTTTCCAGTTTAGAAAATAAGCTATGTGGTAGTCCAGAGAATAGTTGGAGGGGAATGCAAGAAGGCATAGAGGACACTTATGTTCTAATCCAGGTGAGGGATGAAGTGAGGGCTCACAGTGGCATCTGTGTGAAGAAGAGTATAGATGAACTACAAGGTAAGCAAATGTGATGAAATTTCAGAGTGTATGAAAAACTTCAACATTCAGAAAGGTGGATGGGTGTGGGGCCTAAGGAATTTTTGAGAAGTATACTCAGCCTACAAATGAGAACTCCAGGGTGTGTATTTTTTGTAGCAACTGCACACTCTGATATCTTTATGAGTAGGGCCATCCTCTCTGTCCCCCTTACCTCACAAGATGAAGGAGATGTAGAGTTGACTTAACAGGGTGGATGACCTTTTAAGAGCTATTAGAGTAGACTAAACCATGAGTTTCTTGTTGAACTCATTGATACTTTCTACCCTTATGCAGCATGGTTCCAAAGACTAGAAACCCCAGACGTTGAGGTTTGCTCTAGATAGTGTGAGAAGGGGTGAATCATGGATGGAAGGAAGTGGCAGTTTCCCTAAACTCAGTCTAAAAGCCCTCAATATATCAGGAAAATAGACATCAGTGTTTACCATCTGGGTCCAGTGGACGCCTTCTATTTATTTTTATTGTAAGTAATTTTACAAATAATACAAAAATAAGAATAAAGCGAGGGGGCCAGCCCCATGGCTGAGTGGTTAAGTTTGTGCGCTCTGCTTCGGCGGCCCAGGGTTTCACTGGTTCGGATCCTGGGCGTGGACACGGCACCGCTCATTGGGCCATGCTGAGGCAGTGTCCCACATGCCACAACTAGAAGGACCCACAACTGAAATATGCAACTATGTACTGGGGCGATTTGGGGAGAAAAGGTAGGAAAAAAAAGAAGATTGGCAACAGTTGTTAGCTCAGGAGCCAATCTTTTTAAAAAACAAAAAAGAATGAAGGGATGGTGAAAAACAACTTTATTGTAAATTTTAGTAAGAATTTAAACATAGCAAAGCCAAATTTTTATTCCACATATCTCTGGTTTGGTAGGTATATAAACTGAAATGGACAGTGTTCTTTGAGTAGAAGTAACTGCTTATTATTTGTGATGCATGAACCTGGGACACATCCTGTGTATAAATTCTAATTCCAGATTTCAGGTATATCTCTCATAGGTTCTCATTATTACTCATTATTACTTCTAGTTCTGCACTTGCATCAAAAAACAAAACTTTTGAAAACTTTGCAGCTCGTAATTTTGTTGAAGAGAGAATGTCCATTTTCTTTGCTCCTTAATTGCAAAACATTTTTGTTTCTAAATTTATAGACACCAATTAGAATGATCAATCCAGTGATGTTTTTTCATTTCTATATCATCTCTTTCTAATCACTTTTCAGTGCATAAGAGCTGTATCATTTGTCTCCTTATAAACTTATCCAGTAAATCCTGTTGCACAAATACACAGTAGACAAAGGAATACTGTTAACCATTCTTTTAGCAAAACAGGATATTCTGGGTTGTCATGGCAAACATTGTGATGAAGTACTTCTAGTTGGATGACTAACTGGATGAAAATGCTATATTTCCTTGTCCTTAGAAATCAATATTTTTTGTTTTGCTTTAAAAAACTATTTATATAAAATAATTATAGAATTACAGGAAGCTACAAAGACAGTACAGAGCGATGCAGTGTAACCTTCACCCATCTTCCCTCTGGTTACTTCTTGTGATAAGATACATATGTATAATGTACAATGTCAAAATCAGGAAATTGACACTGGTACTATGGGTGTGTGTGATTCTGTGCCATATTATCACTTGTGCAGATGCTTGTAACCACCACCCCTAAGAAGATACAGAACAATTTTATCACCACAAAGGTCTTCCTAGTCACACCTGCTACTCCATCCCCCACCATCCCTGACTCCTGGAAACCATTAATCTGTTATCTATCACTGTAACTTTATCATTTTGGAAATGTGAGATAAATGGAATCATACAGTATGTAACCTTTTGAAATTGGCATTTTTCACTCAGCATAATTGAGGTGTTTCCAAGTTGTTAGGTGTTTCAGTAGTTCTCTCCTCTTTACGGCTGAGTCAGATTCCATGGGGTGGTTGTCAGCCTTGTAGACAGTGTATAATTGGATCATGTGCTTTAATTCACTCTACCGATCTCTCTTTTAATTGTTTTTAGACTATTTACAGTTAATGTGATTAGTGATATTAGGCTGAATAAAGTCTGTCATTTTACTTTTGTGCACTATTTCCTCTGCTTTTTGTTTTTGTTTTCTTTTTCCTGACTTCTTTTGAGTTACTTGAACATTTTAAAAAATTCCATTATTGTTTATCTGTAGTGTTTTTGAGTGTACCCCTTTGTATAGATATTTTAGTGGTTGCTCTAGATACCATAATATACATGTATTCATGTATAATATACTTGTATCAGTCGTCTGCTGTTGACATTTTATCAGGTTGATTGAAATGTAGAAACCTTATCCCCTTTAAAGTCTCTTACCCTCCCCAGCTTATAATTGTTTTAAATATTTCCTCTACATTTAGAACCATGTCAGACAATGTAACACTTTTTGCTTCAACCATCAAACACAATTTGGAAAACTCAAAAAGAGAAGGAATGTCTCGTGTTTACCAATTTTTTTGTTCTTTCAGTTCTTTCTTCGTTCCTGATGTCCCAAGATTCTTTTATCATTTCCTTTCTATTTCAAGCAGTCCAGTAGCCATTCTTTCAGGGTAGGTTTGCTGATGACAAATTCCATTCGTTTTCCTTTGTCTGAAAATACCTTGTTTTCCCCTTCATTCCTTAAGGCTGATTTTGCCAGACATGGAATTTGGGGTTGATAGGTTTTTTTTTGTGAGGAAGATTGGCCCTGAGCGAACATCTGTTGCCTATCTTCCTCTTTTTGCTTGAGGAAGACTGTTGCTGAGCTAAGATCTGTGCTAATCTTCCTCTACTTTATGTGGGATGCTGCCACAGCGAGGCTTGACAAGTGGTGCTAGGTCTGCATCTGGCATCCGGACCTGTGAACCCCAGGCCTGAAGCGAGCCGGCAAACTTAAGCACTAGACCACTGGGCTGGCCCCGATAGTTTTTTGTTTTTCAGTACTTGAAAAATGTCTTGCCACTTCTTTATGGCTGCCATGGTTTCTGAGAAATCTGCACTCATTCAATAGGTAACATGTCATTTCTCTCTGGCTGCTTTCAAAATCTTTTCTTTGTCTCTAGTTTTATGAAGTTCATTTATAGTGTTTCTTAGCATGGGTTTCTTTAGGTTTATCCTGTTTGGGATTTTCTCTGCTTGTTGAATCTTTATATAGGTTTATGTCTTTTGCTAAACTTGGGAAATTCTAGTCATTATTTCTTCTAATACTTTTTCCATCCCACCCTTTCTCCTTTCCTTCTGGGACTCTGATGACAGAAATGTTAGATTTTAGATCTTTTGTTATAGTTCCAAAAGTACCTGAGGCCCTGTTAAATTTGTTTTTCCAGTCTGTTTTCTCTCTCTTGTTCAGATTGGGTAATTTTGGTTGTCTTTCTCAAAATTCTCTGATATTTTCTTCTGTCCTCTCCATTGTACTATGGAGCCCATCTGTTAAGTTTTTTGTTTCAATCATTTTCTGTTCTGAGATTTTCATTTGTTTCCGTAATTTGTATCTTCCATTTCTTTGCTTAGGTTTCTCTTTTTTTTCATGAATTTAATTTGCCCATCGAATCATTTTTATTATGGCTACTTTAAAATCCTTATCAGATAATTCCAACATCTGCATCATCTTGTTGTTGGCGTATATTAATTGGCTTTTCTCATTGTCTTAGTATGATGAGTGATTTTCACTTGTATCCAGAGCATTTTGGCTATTATGTTATGAGTCTCTGGGTCTTACTTAAGTTGTTAGTCTTAGCTGGCCTTTTCTGACACTGTTCTGTCAAGGGAAGGGAGAGTGCCACCTTGTTGCTGCCAGGTGAGGACAGAAGTCCAGGCTCTTCACTTGGCCTCTGTTTATACCTAGCAGGGAGGGGCACCTCCTTACTGCTGTGCAGAGATAGGAGATTGGTTCCCCATTAGGCCTCGTGGATACCACCCTGGCTGGTAGCAGGGGAGGTACCCTGTACTGCTTTCCATGTAGCCTCCACTCACACCTCACTGGGGGAGCTTCATTACTTCTGGAGGGTGGTGAAAGTCCTGGCTCCTCATTCACTCTTCTCTGATACCACCCGTGTGTGTGTGTGTGTGGGGGGGGGAGGGCTTGTTTCACTTGGGCAGGGGTAGAAGTCTAGACTCCCTACTTGGCTTTTACCAGTGGGCTGGGGATGGGACCATATTTTTTTTTCATAGTATTTGGCTAGAGGAGAGATTATTGCTTAAAAGTTTTCTGTCTTGCTAGGTTACCCCATTCCTTAGTCCTTTGGCTAGAGAGAGCAGGTTTTTCTTGGGGCATTCTGAGCGCACCTGTTGGTGTTTCCAGGATTCCTCCAGTACCCAGTCTGGGATATATGAAGCAAAAAAGAAAACTCAGGGAACTCACTGTTTTGTCATTCCTTGGGTCCCAAGGTCCCTTCTGTCTGCCTTCTCTCCATCTTTCAGAATCTTTTATATGTTTGTTTGAAATGTAATGTCTAGGGTTTTTATTGTGCTTAGTGGGAAGAATAGGGAAAAGTGTGTCTACTCCATTTTGGTCTGTAACTGGAAGTTCTGATTTTGAACTCGAGAAAATTTATTTAGGATTTTGTCCTAAAGACTCAGAGTCTGAAATTTCACTTTTATGATCAATTTCACCAACATTATTAGAGTTTAGAGCAATACTGCCTTTCTTTCTACATTCATTTTCTGATTTGTCTGATAATTGTGAGATATTTTCCTTTGTCACTTTGCTTCTCTTTGCCATTATGGGTGCAAGAAGGAAAATCCTAAATTCTCAATTGTTTTCACTGACAGTTACAAAAGACTAGAAAGTGTATCCAGGCAAGTGGACTATTTACATCAGTTGGAGGAAAAAGTCCTCAGTAATTTGAAACAAAGATAACAGAGAAGGTGGGAATATTTTGGGGTGGATTGCGGGGAACGTGAATAATAGGAAAGAAGAAAGAGGTGAGAGATGTGATCTTTGTTCTTGAGAATGAAAAATCCAGAAAGAAACACCAAAGAATTTGAAAATGGTTTTGCAGAAGAATGTTAAGACAGAAAGGTAGAAGATAAGGAACAAGAGGAAAGTGAGGAGGGGGAAGAAGAAAGCATCAACTAGGTCATAAAAGGAATAACCAGATCTAGCTAGATAGATAACTAGGGAGATAGAATAAGAGGACACCACCTTTGCTGGTAGAGCTAGTTCATAATGTAGGATTGGTTAATTATCAATATTCTGCTTTTTAAATAAAGATGATCCTAATGTAGAATAAAATGCTCTGTCTTGAGGGATTCTTCATAGGAAAATACCATTATGTCTTTTAGAATACAAAATGTTTTTTTTCCTTTTGGGAATGAAGCAACACTTTTATGGAAAAATGTCTGCTAAGTTTAAGTACTTATGGAAAGTATAACCCTCTGATAATTTTTACTCTAAGCTCCTGACTTGTTGAATTTCAAAAAATTAGGTTGAATAAAATCCTTGTCAATGTTTTTTAAAAGTAAAGAACTGTTATAAACATATGGCTAAGTATACTCTAATCAGCATTACGCAAAGTTATGCAATTTATTGTTTTTTCTTCTCATTTCACTATGATAATGGAATTCAGGACTTTATGATAAGATTAGTAAAAAGAGATTGCCCTGTCCTCGAGGGAACTCAAGGAAGGTGATTGCAGCTATTTAGATTACGAAAATATTTCTAAGAAAGTGTGTGTTATAGGGATATGCAGCATTTGATTATCTTAAAGTATGTGCTGTAGAATGTCAGTGCGTAGATTTTAACTTATTAAACCTCCTCCTGGAGGTTTGTTTTGAATGACATTGTTAATGATTATATTACTTAGGGGGCAACTTGCGCATGGTGATCGTGTTCCAGAAAACTTTTCAACCATAGCATTTCTGGTATTCACTAGTTAGGATCCTGTTTTGTAAGCATAGTGAAAACATCATGTAAGGGAATACATAGAATTATATTCTTTATTTTAGTTTAAAGTATATGATTCTGTATATCTATGAGCCCTATTTTCCCTTTTGAGAAGGGTTCAGGTCTTTTCATAATCCATGCTTGTGTGGTAAATTCTGATTGGAATGCTCCAAAAACAGAGAATGATCTTGTTAATTTTACATAACTTTTAAAAGAGACTTTGGAAATAGGTGTCCACTGGATATTTCGAAACCGCTCTCTGCTCCAGGTGTAAATCTTTAGGATTATGGCCCTAAACATTTTAATGAACCCGTCCTGTCCCTGGATCCCTGAACATGTAGGCCAGCGGAGAAGGGAAGGAGCTAGTAGAGCAGAACTGCTTAAGTTCCAGGCTCTTAGAGTCTCAGCCTACTTTGAGGACAATATTGGCTCCCTTACCGCTACTGAGTGAGTAGTCCATAATCACCGGGGGACTTGTTAGAAATTGTCAGGCCCCATGTCAGACCTGCTGAACCAGAATCTCTCCAAGTGGGGTCGAGAGTTCTGTGTTTTAAGAAGCTCTTTCAGGTGGTTCTTCTTTTTTCTTTCTTTCCTAAAGGTTGGCACCTGAGCTAACATCTGTTGCCAATCTTTTTTTTTTCTTTTCTTCTTTTTCTCCCCAAAGCCCCCAGTACATAGTTGTATATTCTAGTTGTGAGTGCCTCTGGTTGTGCCATGTGGGACGCCACCTCAGCATGGCTTGATGAACGGTGCCATGTCTGCACTCAGGATCCGAACCGGCGAAACCCTGGGCTGCTAAAGCAGAGCACACTAACTTAACCACTTGGCCACGGGACCAGCCCCTGATGTGGTTCTTATGCACCATAAAGTTAGAGAAACAATGAGATAGCTAGTCTTGTTTGTAATTTTTAGCTATTCATTCTAATTAGAATTGTCTGTTCAAATTCTTTCAACCTATTTCATTTGGACCTGTGCTCACTATGTCTTTTAGCTTTTCTAGGATTCCGTTCTCCTAAACCACCTTCTGAATCCAGTTCTTTTATTTTTTCTTTAAGAGATTTATAAGTGGGAAATTGCCCATAATTTCATCTAGGCATTCTTATTTCAGTTTAAAAATGGTTGTATAAGAATGATGAATGTCAAATAAAATGTTTTTCAAAATCAATGATTTCCTGAAAAGTAAAGCTTGTTAAATTTTGGAATCTATTACTGGGGAAGTTCCTCATTCATATTTAAAAAAAACTTTTTATCTGTGTAAAATATTTCAATGTAGTACTAAAGGACAGAGGGATGAACCAGATGACTTATCAATGTTCTTTCCAGTGCCGGAATTTCATTGTTTGATAAATGTTAAATTAAGAAATTTAAAAGAGGGTTTAATTTTTGGTAATTTTAATTTCAGCATAAAAAGCCAGTTTTTACTGTTAGCTCATAGAATTCAGTAGTATTCCCCACATCTTGTTAATAAGAAAGAAGATACTGTTGTTTTAAAAATTACTTTTTCTGTTGTGTTTTTATGTGCTGTACATTGGGTGTTAGTTATTAGTGCTGTTTTGTTTGTGTTAATATTTCATCTATATAATTTTTCATACTGTACAATTTAATTTAAATTAAATTGTTGAATTCAAAGCTGTTATTTAAATTGTTGGACCATATGAAATTGTTATTTTTGTCAAAAATGATCAAAAACCCATAATTTCATATGGTTCAACCTAGTAAGTCTTTGAAAGCCTGAAGTGCCCTTTTCACTGAAAACTTACTTGATTATTTGATTTGAAGGACTTAAAATGGTTTCTTTGGAAATTTTTTATGTTTCAGAATCTTAGGTTCATAGAACATGATTTGTACTTTCATTGTCTAATCTGGGTATATAGTTTTCTACAATTAAAATAAGTTAGATTCTGTCTCTAGTAAAAACAAAATAATAAATAATAAACCAGGCACTTCCAGTAAGATGATAGTGTTAGAGTTCCCTCACAGTTTCCTACCATGTCCCCCCGTAGAAACTGAATGAAGTGGTTCAAAGAAAAGCAAAATAAGAATTTTGCTACTAATGCTGAAAATAGGAAATTGTCAAACATATATCAGTAACTTGAAGGAGTTTTTTGTCTATTATGTGAAAGTTTGAACTAAACTTCTGGGAACTGATACCCACTCTCCTCAAGAGAGCAGTGTAGTACTATGGGAAATATAGGTGGGGAAAATTCCAGAAGTCTCTAGTAATCCTATGTTTGGGTGAGTGATTGAGTGATGGAGGATAGACTGCAAGGAAGGGCTGTGGGAAGATCACATGTAACTCCCCTCTGCTTAGAAGAGCCAGCAGTGTTCTGTGGTATTCTTAGCAGGACTAGCTGAGGGCTTTACCACAGATAGTCTTGTCACTGACTTGGTTTTCTAGATGGAGTATAGACTTGCTCTGATGTCATGGAGAGATCCCTTTTAACACAGAAGGATGGAGTTAGAAACAAAGGACAAGTGTGAGAGAGATGGGAAGTGACCCATTTGGAGCCCTTGCAGAACTGTGGGCTTTGAACTAAGAGCAGCAATAGCATCTGGGCCTGAAAGAAAATACTTGTGACTTTATTGAGCAGTCCATGGGATCTTTTCAAAAGCATGGCCAGTTCACCTCAAAGCACAGGAGTGTTTTGGAGTTAGAGGTAAGGGTATTTCTCCATGGTACTGGTTACTCTCCCTACTCCGTGAAGCTGGCCTCTGAGAAGGCGGTTTCAAAAAGTACCAAGAAAATGCATGTAGGGACAGAGACTGCCTTAGATCCATATGCTTCCCTACCGCTCAAGAGCTGTAAAAAACTCAATCTGTGTCCATCCAGTCCTCCTGCTTACTTTTTTTATAAAGTTTCAAAAGAAGAAGAGTTACAAGGATAGTAAAAATAACTTCTCCATACATTTCACCTATTGTGAACATTTTGCCTCTACCATCTTTCTATCTGTAGATGTTTGTTTCTTTTCAGAACCATTTGAGAGTAAATTACAGAAACCATGCCTTTTTATCCCTAAATAATTTAATGTTTATTTGCTAAGAACAAGGAATACTCTTGCATTATCACAATATAAGTGTCAAATTTAGGAAGTTTAACATTGGCACAGTGTTGTCTACTTTATAGCCTATGTTCTTTTATTTTTTTCCGGGAATGTTCTTTATAGCATCTATGTGTTCTGGTCCAGGATCCAACCCAGGATTGTGCTTTGCATTTAGTTGTCGTATCTCCGATAGTCTCGTAATCTGGGGTGTGCCTAAGCCTTTGTCTTTGATGACTTTGACATTTTTTACAGTACACTTTGTTTTGTACATTGTCCCTTAATTTGGATGTGTCTGATGTTTCCTTGAGATTAGATTCAGATTATGCATTTTTGGCAGAAATACCACAGAAATGAGGTGTGTCCTCTGTGCATCACATCAGGAGGCATGTGATGTCTGTTCCATTATTGCTGATGTGAACTTTGATCGCTTGTTAGGATGATATCTGCCAGGTTTCTCCACAGTAAAATTAACATTTTTCGCTTTGTAAATTAATAAGTACTTTGTGGAGAGCTACTTTGAGATGATATACATAGACTGTTCCTCGTCAAACTTTCACTGACTAGTTTTAGCCTCCATTTTTGATTCTTACCTGAATCAGTTATTGCTGATAGTTGCAAAATGATGAGTTTCCAACATTCATCAGTCCTTCTACATTTATAAGTTGGCATTCCACTGTAAGAAACACTTTTCTCTCACCTGTTAATTTTTATTTATTATTGAGATGGACTCACGGATTCTTATTCAATAGCTTATAATGCATTACCATCAGTATTTGTTTTGGTATTTAAACTGTTGGCTGAATTCACCCAGTGAGAGCCCCTCAAGTAGCTCCCTGTGTCCTTTTGACATGTCCTGTCTTTTTAAAAATAGCATTTTCCTACTTGACATGAGAATGCTCCAGGTTCATCTTAAAGTTATTTGTCCGAAAAGTTCTAATTCTTTTTCGCAGCAGATGTTGAGCGCACTGTCTCACTGTCTCAACACTGTGTGTTGAATTTATTATTTAGCCTGGGGTAGAATTTATTTTTTTTTTACAAGATTGAGTCTTCCCACTTAGGATTAAGAGTTGACTTCATTTATTCTTTGTTATAGGCTTCAGAAATTTATTTATTCATCACAGAAATCTTGTGTCTGTTATAATTGTTATAGTTTTTGTTATAGTATAGTTGTTAATAGTTTAGTGTTTGTGAATAGTATCTTTTTAACATTTCTTTTATTGTGAATTTACACTTACAGAAAAGTACCTAAACCATGAATGTATAATAATGAATTTTTTTTAACTACTGCACAGGTCAATAAGTAGAACCTTGCTGGCACCTCAAAGCTCCCTGTGTGCCCTGTCCTAATCACATCCCCCTTCACTGTCCGTCTCTCCTAAAGCCAGCAAATTAAGGGACATGCAGCTGCTTACATTATTTAATATAGGGAAGCATGACAGTTAAGTAGGAGAGACTTTTTTTCCCTGCCACAGAATTCTTAAGAGAGAGTTACTCTGTGGGGCCTTTATATAAGGGACAAAAAACAGTTTAATTGACTGTGTTTAAGACCAGCTTTATGAAACATTGATTTATTTTCCATAAGTCTGTTTCTTATTGAGTCTGTCTTTGAATAAAGCAGAGATTATAATATTAAGTAAAAAAATAGTCTTTCTAAGATTTAGTTAGTTTAGATGTCGGAATAGTAGCCTTAGATTATCTAGCTTATCAGAAGTTGAAAACGATTGTTCTCATTTCTCGTAGTTTAATGGGGTGGTGGAAATTGCTCATACTGCTCCACAGCCTCAACTCCCTTTCAGCGCTGCTGATCAAGATGAATGAATGGTTTCTCTTCTTCTACCAGCGCTTAGATTTTGGTGTCCGGTTCTGTCCTTGGGCCTCTTCTCACTGTGCACTTTGTATCTGAGCTGTCTCAATGCCTATATTGATCCTCATAAAATCCACTTTTATTTCCCAGAGCAGGTCTTCCTGACCTGTGATCCCCCAAATTAAAATAATTGACTTTTAACTGGAGTTGTCTTATATCTACTTGTTTGAGTTTTTAGGGATCAAGTATTTGACCGAAGTCTGGCCTAGGGAAATCTTTGCAGAATATGAAGTACAGAGGAAACTTTTATCCTGTGGAAATTAATGATTATGCTATAAAATATGTTATATTCTTTATATTATTAGATATATTATCATCAGTTTCAGTGCCTCATCTATCTTCTTCATACAAATACGGTCTTTATAGTTGTTTGTACCTTTTGAGAAATGATGTTAGTATTATGCTTTAAGTGTTAATTCTAAAATCTTTCATCTTTTTCTCCCTGTCTTTTAATTTCTGAAGTGCTAAGTAGAAATTGCTCACATTCATACAGATATTAAGAGCACTGAGTTGTGGGGGCTTTGTTATATAATTAGCCAGGGCTCTTTTTTATTTTCAGTTCTGTATCAGTGAATATATAAATGAATATCTGTTTCTGAAAAACGTGACTTTAAAATGTCTAATCTTATGGTTCTGTTTTGATTATTATTTTTCTTTAGAAATATACTAATAACTTTTGATTTTGCTTCTAGAAAAACTGATTGCTTATCAGCGAGAATTTCTTGCTTTGAAAGAGCGTCTTCGAATAGCTGAACATAGAATCTCACAGCGTTCTTCTGAATTAAATGCCATTGTCCAGCAGTTTCGGCGTGTAGGAGCAGAAACCAATGGGAGTAAGGATGCAGTGAATAAATTTTCAGGTACAAGGTGTATTTTTGGTTTTATAAAAAGGTTATATTTTCGGAGGGTTATGTGAAATATTTTATTTGAAAGTTGTAGAGAGTAGCTTATCAGTCAGCATTGGTTACCCTTTTGAGAAAGAAAAATCATCACACAAAACTTTCTACTAGGGTAAATTATAAAATAATTTTATTAATTACTAAATTTGATTTAAAGAGACTAGTATTAAGTTAAATTTCAGATGTATAAATTTCATTGAGAATAGTAAAGAACCTAGCGTCTTTTAAAAACATTCAAAATGAGATTAAAATTTAACTTTGTGTTTATAGATGTTTATGTCCTGACTTGTGTGGACTTCAGTTGGACTCTGGAGAATCTTTGAGCTATTTGGAGCAATTTAGTGCTCTTAAATCTGATTTATAAGAAAAGAAATAGCATAGTTTTATAATGGGTACTTTTGAGGATCTGACCTGTTACTTCTCAGAGAACTTCTCGTCAGAAAGATGGATGCCAATCATCATCTCTCTGTTTCTCTGCTATTCTTCTTCTTTTTTTTTTTGAGGAAGATTAGCTCTGAGCTAACATCTGTGCCCATCTTCCTCAATTTTATGTGTGGGATGCTTGCCACAGCATGGCTTGATAAACAGTGTATAGGTCTGTGCCCAGGACCTGGACCAACAAACCCTGGGCTGCTGAAGTGGAGTGTGTGAACTTAACCGCTGCACCACCAGGCTGGCCCCCAGTGCTATTCTTTTTCTGATAATTAAATTCATATGTGTATATAATCAGTTGCCTCCAAATTTGCATAATCTTTCAAGATTAATATTCATTTTTATTTAGCATTCCCTGTTCTAATCCTCTACCATTAATTACTCTCATCTTGAGACTCGCTACCTTACATTATTTTTAAAATTTCATGCTCATTACTCCCCCTGCTGATTATGAAATTTGTATTATGGCCCAGTAACATTTAAAATTATCGAATGGTATAGATAATAAAAAAATAAATCACCCATAAGTCTGCTGCCAAGTGATTTGTTAATTTTTTTGTTTCTTTCTAGTCTTTTTTCCATGCATATTTTCTTTCAAAATTATTGTGTTATAGCCTTGTTTTTACTCTTGAAATGATACTATCATTTGTATAATATGTCAGCTAATCATATACCATAATGTATTAAATGTTTTTCTACAATTAGGCAAATAGGATTTTTCTGGGTGGTTTTTTTCCCCCAGTTTATAACTCTATGAAGAACATCTTCGTGTATAAATCAATTATATTTGTGTTAGTCCTTAAGTTATTTTCATTAGATGATGACTTTCTTAAAAACTAGGATCTATGTTTTGATGATTGTTGATTTCCAAACACACAGCACAGTGACTAGAACAAAATAATCAGTAAATATTTACTGAATGCATCAAAGTTAAATTCCTGAAAGGGGAATTACTGAATAGTAATAGTAATAGGACAGAAATGTTGAAGGATTTTTGATGCTGTTCTGAACAGCTGAAACATTTGTCACATTATCACCAAAATTTTAATATTATTTAATCTGCTAATTTGATAGGTGGAAATGGGTGTCTTGTAATTTATAATTTTCTTTACTCGTGAGATAAACTTTAACTTCATGTATAACAGTCATTTGCATTTCTTTTGTGAATTTTTGTCTCTTGTCATATTTTTAATGGAGTTTTTGTATTGTTCTGTATGGAATTGTTATTGAGGATTTAAATTCTTGCTGATTTCTTATTTAAAAGGTTAGGTTCTAGTTTAATGGAATTTTAAAACAATATTGCTTATCCTACCAAGTTTTTATTTCATATTATATTAAATGATTCATTGGTTCCTGAAGAACTATTTGAAAGTTGTGATCTGTATTGAACATTCTCAACTTGTGCTGTTTAAATTATTGTGCTTGAATTAAAAAAAATCTTCCATGTGAAATTTGGTCAAATGTAATAGCATAAAAAAGTGAAAGTTATTGGTGGTCAATGTACTCATTATTACATTTTCATAAATGGGTAGCATGTTTAGAGTCTGTTCCGTAGGGCTTGAGTTCTCACACATTATGAAGGTGAGAAATTAACATTCCACCTTCCCAAGGTACTTTGGCTGACATTTTTGGCTTCATTCAGACTGTTACTAGCATAATGGCTCTGTGAGACTGGTTGCAAAAGTATCTTTTTCATTTTGAATGGAAGTTTCGTTCACCAAAGTATGAAATTAGGAAAGAAAATTCTTCAGTTCTAGTTCTCATGAAGTTTTACTGCTATATTTGGAAAATCAGCAGTTTCTCTAAGTGAGGTGTTCCTGTGGATTGATTATACTTCTGTGTTTCAGATAATACCCTAAAGCTATTAAAAGAGTTAACAAGCAAAAAATCTCTTCAAGTGCCAAGTTTTTATTATCATTTGCCTCATTTGTTGCAAAATGAAGAAAGCCTTCAACCTGCTGTTCAGATTGGTAGTGGAAGAAAAGGAGGTACGTTTATTTTGTTTCTTACTGTGGTTGTACTGCTGGTCTTAATTGTGTCTTGGAGTATTATATTGACCATTGGAAGCTGGCAGTCTGAGAATAAAAATTCTTTGTCTTTGCATGTTAACTTAGGACTCATTCTAAAGTCCACATTGAAAGGAGTTGGGCATTTTTCTCCATAGACCAGAGTAATAGAGCTGAAAAGGATCATGAGACATCTAGTTAAAACGCCATCTCCAGGCAAAAATGTTTAGACTTTTGTAATTTTTCTATTTAAAAAATTTGGAAGGTAGAGGATGACTTGTTTTGGGGCTGGCCCCATGGCCGAGTGGTTAAGTTCGTGCGCTCCGCTGCAGGCGGCCCAGTGTTTCGTTGGTTCAAATCCTGGGCGCGGACATGGCACTGCTCATCAAACCACGCTGAGGCAGCATCCCACATGCCACAACTAGAAGGACCCACAACGAAGAATATACAACTATGTACCGGGGGTCTTTGGGGAGAAAAAGGAAAAAAATAAAATCTTTAAAAAAAAAATGTGGAAGATAGTGGATGACTTGTTTTTCCTTGTATCTTTTTTCAACATTAATAGCTCTTATAGTCATTTTAAGAAAGTTTCTCTTGTCTGCTCCTACTTTTTCTTATAGAGATATAAGTATAGAATCACTTATGTTTAACCTTTCATGCAATAACATAAATATTTTGGTTTGCTTTTTTTCCTAATGTACCTAAAAGATGATTTAGTATTTTTTTCTCATCTTGTTAGAGCCACCAGAACCTCTTGAGTTTCCTTGTCCGAAATTTTCTTTCCTTTTTATCCCTCCATTTTGAGTTTGTTAATCTTTTCTTTGTAGATTTTAAAATATAGAGACCAAAATAGTAGTTTGCTCCTCTATAAGTCTTTAACAGATGATAAAATCATTACTTCATAGGTATTGAAATTCATCTTTGTGTTAATGTTTTTGAAAAGCTGATTTAGTCTGCTTTTGATTCAGTAGGATTCTTAGGTATTTTGCTGGGGGTTTTTTTGGTCATACTTTTGCCTTTATATTATTTGATGTATAACTTTAAGCTTTTGCATTCATGTTTTTTTAGTTCTGCCATCTTTCTATTTTATGAATCCTTTAAAATTATACACTGTCTTCCTAAGGTGATAACTGTTAAATTATCATGTTCAGACTAATGCATTCTTCCATTTCTTTATTTAAACAAGAAATATTGGGGCTGGCCCAGTGGGGTAGTGGTTAAGTTCACACATTCCACTTTGGAGGCCTAGGGTTTGCCGGTTCAGATCCTGATCACGGACCTCCACATAGCTCATCAAGCCATGCTGTGGCAGTATCCCACACAGAAGAACTAGAAGGACTTACAACTAGGATATACAATTATGTGCTGGGGCTTTGGGGAGAAAAAAATTAAAAAAAGAAGATTGGCAATAGATGTTAGCTCAGGGTCAATCTTCAAAAAAAAATGAGATATTTATTTTTCCAGCAGGTGCTGAATGTACAAAGACTAACAAGATGTGTAGCATACTCTAAATTATTTTCTTTAGAACATTGATTTTATTACTTATTTCTGAAGTTGATATTGTAGCTCTCCCCCTTTAATAATCACTGTTTGGGTAAGATGCCTTAGCTATTTAGTGCATTTGTTGGTTTAGACTATATCTTCATTAATAAGAGTCAAATGAAAAGAAAGTAGAGGTCATTTAAAACTTAAAGGTCTCTAATGGCCTGTTCTTATTTTGTGAATGTGACATTCTCTCTCCTTTTTGAAGAGACTCATTCAATCCCATTTGTTTATGACTTTATCTGTCATAAATATAATAACATCTTGGTCAACCAGCTTTTCAGTAGTTAACGTTGTTAAGCTGACACTGTTTTTGAAAGGCAGAAAAAGCAGACAGCTTGGGAAAAAAAGCCAAGAAAACCCTCAGGTTTACATTAATAATCTTCCATCCTAAATCCTTAGGCAATGGTTCTTAATATTTTTAGGGTCATGGAACCCTTTGAATATCCTAGGAATGCTATCAGCCTTCTACTTAGAAAAATGCACATAGAAAAAGTAATTTTGTACATCCATTCTGGGATTTTGTGGAACTCCAAAACCATCTGGGGACTTTATATTAAGAACATCTGTTTTTTAGATCAGAGAAAACTACTTCTTGCTAAAAATTTTGTTCTTCAGTGGTCAGGGTAATTAACTAAGGAAGAGCACTCAGACACGCTAAACCTTCCTGAGGTTAAAAATGGAGAACAGTGCTTGAGGCAGCTACTGATCCTTAAGAGAGGCGCTGGAATACTCACCTCCGGAACAAAAAAGTACCAGCCCACCCCACCCACACCTCATCCAGATCCTCCCACATAATTTAAAGAAGCTGTCTGCAGTAAATAGACACAGCAACTATAGATGGGTAGAAGGGCATCTCATACAACTAGGGTATCAAATATTTAAGAAAACCACCATCACGAATGACTTAATGCTCAAGAAAATTGAATTTGTAGAGCAAACAGAATATAATTCAAAAATAAAACATAATTAAATATGTTTAGAGAGATGAGAGAGGACAACTCCTAAGTGACTATTGCAAAAGGATCAATTAGAAATCTTTTTTATTTTAGTGATTATATTTAAAATTTCCATATAGATGGATTGAGAAGCAGAGTAGACAGCCGAAGATCAAATTAGTGATCAGGAAGACTTAGCTGTGTAGTTCTTCCAGAATGCAGCATAAAGGGCACAAAGACTTGGGGGAGACAAAAATTCTAACATCCACCTAATAGGAGTTTCAGAAGGAGAGAACAGAGAGAGTGAAGGGAGGAAATAATCAAATGAAAAATAGAAGAAAATTTCTTTAAGTTGAAGAAACACACAGGTCTTCAGATTAAGGGCCCATTCAGTGCTGAGCTGAGGAAAGACCCTGTACAGATTACCTACCAAGATGGCATCACTGATTGGTAGAGGACAGCAGGTAATTCTTTAAGTAATTCCTGATGTAAAAAAATCCATGAACACCCTCTCTGTGCCAGGTGCTTTGTGGTTTGGTACACAAAATTAAACATGGTTCCTAGTCTTGTGGAGCTTCAGTCTTATTAAAGGCAAAAGCATTAGTCAAACAATCAATTTTATAAATAATTGTACAGTTACAGCTTTAATTAGTGATATAAAGGATGGTTTGAGAATGAATAAAAGGGGTGCTTGACTTAATTAAGAAGTTTAGGGAAGTCTTAAAAAAATACATCTGACCTGAGATCAGTAGAATGTATAGTTTACTGGTAAAGATGGGTGTATTAGTTTCCTATTGCTGCTGTAACAAATTACCACAAAGCCAGAAACTTAAGACAGTACGGATTTATCATCTTACAGTTTTGGAAGTCAGAAGTCCTAAAATCAGTGTGTCATCAGGGGTGTGCATTCTGGACGTTCGAGGGGAGAGTCCATTTCCTTGCCTTTTCTGGCTTCTAGAGGCTGCCAACATTCTTTAGTTTGTGGCCCCTTCTTTCAGGCCTCATTCATAGCATCTTCAAATCTCTCTCTGACTCTGACCCATTTCTATTGACACATCTCCTCTCACTCTGACTCTCCTACCTTCCTCTCATAAGGACGTTTGTGAGTATATTAGGCTTACCTGGGTAATCCAGGATAGTCTTCCTGTCTCAAGATCCTTAATCACATCTGAAAAGTCCCTTTTGCCATGTAAGGTAATATATTCACACGTTCCAGGAACTAGGGCGTGGACATCTTTGAGGGGTCATTATTCTGTCTATCACGTACTAGAAAAGAATATTTCAGAAACTGAGACAAGCACCACAAAAGCCTTGTGATGGAGGGAGCATAGAATGTTCTAGAAAATGAAAGAAAGCCACTGTAGTTGAAGTGTAGAGTGAGGAGAATCATGGAATAAGATGAGGCTAGAGCTGTGTTGGGGCAAAACAATGCAGGGCCTTTCAGTCCATTTATACGATTTGGACTTTTATCCTAAGAGCAGAAAGAGCCAATGAAGGGTTTTAAGCAGGACTTATTAAGGATGACTTTATAAGGTTTAAATATTGCAAAGATCACATTTGCTGCAATGGGAGGAATGACTGAGGATATGAGAAGAAGAGTAGACGTGAAAGGACCCGATAAGAGGATCTTGTAGTGATCCACTTGAGAGAGGATGAGCTTGGGCTAGGTAGTAGTGATGGTAGTAGAGATGGAAAGAAGATGGATTTAAGAGTTGTATGGAATGTATGGGGACATATGTGGGAGGACACAGTGATGGACTGGTTTTGTGGACTGAGGTAGAGGGAGTGGTCAAGGATAAGTCCTAGATTTCTGGGTTATGTAACTGGATGGATGGTAAGTGCTATTCACTGAGATAGAAGACAATGGAAAATGTTTTGCAGCATTGGTTTGCAGAAAAGGTCATAAACTGTATTTGGATATGTTAAGTTAGGAGGTGATTTTGAGATATTATAGTAGAAGAGAGGCAGTTGGATATTTAGATCTGGGGCCCAAAGGAGAGAGTCGAGTTAGATTTAATTTTATGAGTCATTGTTTATGAGTGAACTGGTTTTGAAGATATGGAAATGGATGAGGTCACCTAGGACCTAGGACTGAGCCTTGAAGGTTCTCCAGCAGTTCATTTCCAGAAAGAGAAAGGGGAAGCCAAGGAAGACAGAGACAGAGAAAATGCAACTAGACGGTAAAAGAGGAAAATATATT
The DNA here is from genome assembly GCF_021613505.1 of Equus quagga. Lineage (NCBI taxonomy): Eukaryota > Metazoa > Chordata > Mammalia > Perissodactyla > Equidae > Equus > Equus quagga. The sequence continues at coordinate 58,735,438 of NC_060271.1, forward strand.
GTCGTAGAATATAAGGGAAGAAATGAGGAATAAGTAACTAAAAGTATAAGGAAGGGTGATAGATTAAAAATATTTGATTAGCAATGAGTATTTTAAAAAGAAATAATTTAGTTTTAATTGAAGGTAGACTGAGTAAGTGAAGATTGAGAATATCAAATTGAGATTGTCCCTAAATTTTTCTTGATTTTAAAGGAAATAAATATTAGAATTTGAAAACTTCCTAGGAAAGTTGAAGAAAGCTGAAATAATAAGTTGATAGCTCTGTCAAATTATAAACACCATGAGTTAGTGGCCTTACCTATCTTATGACTGTACTTTAGATTGTCTAGTACATAATGGTTGTTTTATAGATGCACGATTAATACTTGAATAGGAAATACTGGACAATTAATCATTGGAACAAAGTACTTAGTCCAACCCTTTGGCTCTATTTCTCTTTGGATCCTTGGTCCATCGTGCTCCTTCTAAAAGGATACTATGGCTATATTGTTTCAGTTGTTGACATATTTCTTCTGAACTCTAACCTCTTAGAATACATACATTTTGGGGGCCAGCCCCGTGGCCGAGTGGTTAAGTTTGGGTGCTCTGCTTTGGCGGCCCAGGGTTTCACTGGTCCGGATCCTGGGCACGGACATGGCACCGCTCATCAGGCCATGCTGAGGCGGCATCCCACATGCCAAAACTAGAAGGACCCACAACTAAAATACGCAACTGTGTCCTGGGGGGCTTTGGAGAGAAGAAGGAAAAATTAAAAAAAATAAAGTAAAATAAAAAAAGAATACATACATTTTCTAAATTCCAAGCCATAGAAAAACATTGTATCAAACAGGACAAGCTGAGTTATGCTGTGGTAACTACAACCCCAAAATCTCAGTAGTGTAAGTAACAAAGTTTTATTTACTTATTTTTGCTCAAAGTACATGTTCATCCGGGCTAGCGGAGGGGGCTTTGTGCATCACTGATCACTTGGAGATCCTGGCTGCCAGAGCAGTCGTCATCTTGAATGTTACTGGCTGCTCTGCTGAGGAGGAAAGAGCTGTGAAGGATTTCACTCTGTAGTCACAAGTGCTCAGCCTGGGAGTTACCCATGGGGATGACTCATTGTCTTTCCCCTCCCCCTGCTCTCCCCAGCCCTAAGGAGACTAGGAAGTGCAGTCTTACCATGGGCCCAGAAGGCAGGAAAAACTGTCTTTTTTGTGATATTTTGTGAATTACCGCAAGCATGGATACTCTAATTCTGTAAATTTAGCTGAAATTAGTACTTCCATTTTTAGTGCTTTTGGAGTCTTTGAGTGCCTTGGTTTAAACTAAAGAATTTAAATTTCAGCTCCAAAACAGTATGTTTGGGAAAAATGACTTCTTCTCTAAACATGCCATGTAAACTTAAAACAGAAATAAAACAACGTAAGACTGTGGTGGGGAATAGAGAATTTGAATTATTACTTTATACCATTTTTGTTCGTGTACTCTGGGTCAGCATGTATTTTGCTTTTTCCATAAACAAAGTCTTTGAACTCCATATGAGTTAACATTTCTTAGGAATGCTTCACATCATAGTTGTTACACTTTTAATCTGTACTCTAAATATTTAAAATATTTTTTATTTAAATTCTGAGGTAGAATATGGAAATTTGCTTCCAGGGTAGCTCATCCTGTCTCTAGGTATCTCAAAGTAGCATAGTCAAAACAGAATCTTGATTTGGAGCACTTTCCCCCTCAAATGTGTTGTTTTCATTAAAAGATCCTCCTTTAACTTACTCAAGTCATCCTCATTCCTCTCTTTGCTTGTCTCTGTGTCTTAAGCCCCATTGGGCCTCCAAAATATATCCCAAATCCGTCCACTCATCTCGGTCTTCAAATACCCTAATTCAAACCACCATCTTTTCCTTTAATCACTGCAGTAACTTCCTCACTGATCTCCCCAAAATGCTTTTACTCTTAACACTTTTGTGTCTGTTCTTCACAAAATTTGGTAATCTTTTAAAACTACAATTTGGGTGTTGTCACTCATCTGCTTACAACTGTACAATGGCATTCTCTTGCCCTCAGAATTATAACTAAATTTAAGGTTATATGTGATCTGATTCCTAACTAATTCTCTGAATCTAGGCTCATTCTGCTTTAGATGTATTCTAAATAGTTCTTGCTATTTCTTGACCATCGTAAGATCATTCTCTCTTCAGGGCCTTGCTGTTTCCTCTTCTGGAATGTTCTTCCTCTGATCTTTCTCATTATCAATTACCAGCTGAGTTGATATCAAGGAGCCCTTCCATGACTGTACTATCTGTAGAAGTCCTCTCCTTCCCCTCTCCCCCTACCTTCTAGTATTGCCACATTTTAATTTGTATAGTACATATCACCCTCTGAGATTATATTATTCATCTTTTCCCCTCTTCTAGAATGTAAGTTCCATGAAGGCAGGGATCTTGTCTATGTTGTTCACTATTATATCCCTGACACCTAGAATAATGTCTTGCATTTAATAGATGTCCAGTGCATATGTTTGGAACAAATATAGAAAATCTCTTTTTGAACCCTTGAAAACTTTTCATCCCAAAATGGAAGAGAGGAATGTGGCATGGAACCTTGGGGAAATTCCTTAAACTATTTGGAACTTAGTTTTCTTTCTGCAGAATCATGGTGGTATGCTTGTTGATCCATGATCTTTAAGCTTCCTTCTAACTTTGGAATTCTGTGAATTCTAAGTATTTGTAGCACCTCCAACAAATTGTTACATAATTAAGACAATTGTTTTTAGCATTTGCAAAATACTTCTCTACTGATATATAACACTTAGGATACTAAGACTTCTTCAAAGATGTTATTGTTAAAAACTTACTGTGAACTACAGTCCTACTGTAACACAGTATATGTGTTCCTAAAAATTACTGTGCTGTGCAAAATTGTGCAGTAAAATGAGAAGAATGTGGTTAGGATCACAACATTAAAAAATTTTGTCAGTTAAACATAAAAAAAAGGTAAGAGCCTAATAAAAATGGTAGCGCAATTTTACACATTTAAATGATTGAGAATTACATAAATGCTACAATAACCTACCATGGAAACAACTTAAGGTTTGCATGTTAAAGTGGGGAGCTTCTGTGAAGTGGTGCAAGGCGGGTTATCTGAAATCTGGCGGAAAGTTGTAATACCAGATGTGGATAGGTGTGGTTCTTAGCATTCAGTGAACTGAGGCAGCTGGTAAATGTTGGAGGTATGTAAATTTTGTGTATTTCTGCATGGCTCAGTTCAGTTTACTGAACTCAGTTCAAATGGGTGCAATTTTTTGTATTCACCTCTTGAGCGTCTTAGAGGAGAAATTGCACATAAGCAAATGTGAACTCCACATTGTGCTCAAATTCTTCCCTAATATATGAATCAAAACAAGCATTATAGTACAACTCGCTGTAATTTTAGACTTCAAAAAGTTGCAAAGTTGCATGAATAGTACACACAGTTTCTGTATACCTCACCCAGTTTCCCTAAATGTTCAGATCTTATGTAATTATAGTCAGTGATCAAAACCAGGAAATTAACATTGATGTTATACTATTAACCTTAGAGCTTATTCAGATTTTGTTGTTTTTTCATTATTCTTTTTTTTTGTTCCAAGATCGAACTCAGGATCCCATATTGCATTTAATTGTCGTGTCTCGTTAGTCTTCTCCAATCTGGGACAGTTTCTCATTCTTTCTTTGTCTTTCTTGGTCTTGACACTTCAGAGAGTACCGCCAATTATTTTGTGGAGTATCCCCCTAATTTGGATTTCTCTGATGTTTCTTCATGGTTAGATTGAGGTTATGCGTTTTTGACCAGAAAACCACAGAAGGGATATTGTATTCTTCTCAGTGCATCATATACATGATATGTGAAATGTTAATTTTTAAGCTGTGTTGAGTGTTTCTAAGTTTTAGTTGTATAATAAAATTTGTTTTTTATACTTTACAGTCATTCATTTTTAATGTGAGGCTTAATGTCTTTCATTTTTATCAGTTCTTTGACATTCTTTTCTTACGGATAAACCATGGGAAAAAGAATTACAGGATTATGGGTTGCTTTTATATCCTTTGATTATTTTTCTTTCTGAAATGTAGTATATTTTGATCCACCAATTATTTTTATCAATTTGAGAGGGTATATATACTTTGAAATAGTAAGTGTTTTTCTGTGTTGTCTCTGTAAAATCTTTTTGTATAATTACTATCATTATTTTGTTTCAGTTTCAATAGTAATGGGAATTCCCACAGTGAAGAGAGAAGTTAAATCTTACCTCATAGAAACTCTTCATTCCCTTATTGATAATCTGTATCCTGAAGAGAAGTTGGACTGTGTTATAGTAGTCTTCATAGGAGAGGTAATTATTTAACTGTTATTTTTCACCACGTATAGTCTATAAGGGTTGGAACCGTATTTGAATATGCTTTTATAAGCATTTTTTTAAAAATGTGATGAGTAAATGTTAGGTAATATATTCCATCTGTTAGTTAAATGTAAGTCTAACTTGCTACGTTTGCTTTAACTTCTTTCCTACAGTTACAATCCAGGACTAGTAACCTGTGTCAATAGGATAATATTATATACATAGATCTTTAACAACAGTGAGTCCCCATTTCTAGCTCTAGGACCTAACTTTGGAGATTTGCACTGATGTTCTTTGGGAATTTTGAAACCTGAGAAAAGTTTAGCCTAGGTTAGGATGTTATCGTCTCTTTATTCTCTCCATCCCTTCTCTGTACTCCCAAGATGCAACCGTTATTATAAGTCAAAGTGTATTATAAAAAGTCAAAATGTCATTTGACTGAAGAATATTATATTTCTTGTATTTTAGTCTCCTCAAAAGATCTAGGGAAAGAAGAAATCTTGAGTAAGTTTTTCATAAATAATGAGGAAAAAGTGCCGTGGAGTAAACATTTCCTTAATTATTATATAGAATTTTCAGAATGTAAAAGGTTTTAGAACATCATCTGGTTCTGGCCCACTGATTCTTAACTTTTCAGTGTTTCCTGCCTCTTTTTAAGTGGAAATGCTTTTAATGTTTTCCTTAATATGAAAGTAAATGCATGTATACTGTTCAATTGTAGAAATGTATAATGAAAAATGATCTGTAATTTCTCCATATAGGTATAACTACTATTGATAACTTGAAATATATCTTAAGAAATTTTTCCTTTGGTGTACATATATATAAATGGGATTGTTCTGTATATTTTTTAATATCATAGATCTCCATGCTAAAAAAGAATAATTATCACAGCATCATTTTTTATGGCTACACAGTATTCCATTGTATGGTTTTAACATAGTTTATTTAATTTCTGATTGATAGACATTTAGACTGTTTCCAAGTTTTTGCTATTATTTTCAACACTGCATTGAGCATTACTGTAAGTAAATTGTTGTGCCCTTGTATAGTTACTGACATAGGATCAATTCCTAAATGTGGAATTGCTGGGGTCAGGATCATATACATTAAAATGTTCATACGTGGCCAAAATGCCCTGCAGAAGCTGAGCCGTTCCAACAGTCCCTGAGAGGGCTTGGTTCCCTGTCCCCATAATATGAGTCTTTAGATTTTTTTTGCCAATTTGATGGGTAAAAAATAACACATTGCTTTTGATTAATTGGGATTTCTTTACTGAGTGGGATTAAATGTTGGTTTATATGTTTTTGACCATTTGTATTTATAATTATTTTTATAGCCTTTGCTCATTTTTTATTTGTAAGAAATTTTTGTATGAGAGGAATTAACTGTTTGACATATTTTGCTCAGTTTGTTTTTTGTGTGAAGTTCGTTTATGATGTTTTTTGTCTTTTATAGAAATTTTACATTTTAAGTAATCAAATTCGTCACTCATCTATTATAAATCAGTAGAAATTGGTACAGCCTCTTTGGGAAACAATTTAGCAATAGCTATTAAAATTTAAAGTTTGCTCTGTGACCCAACGTTCTGATCTAAATATTGATCCAGTAGAAACATTTGCAAGTATGGAAGTATATTCAAGCACATACACACATTTATACAGTTCCTACATGTGCATTAATAAGATGAATAGAGAAAATGGTCTTGTGGAATATGCTCCAAACTATTAGAAGCAGATATCTTGAGAGTTGAGATTATGGGGAAATGCCACTTTCAATTGTACACAGTTGTGTAAAATTAGAATTGTTTTACAATGAGCATGTATTGATTTTTAACAGAAAAAAGCCTTAAAACTGTAAAATCAAAAACTACCCTGATACACTTGAAGGATAGTATTGTGTCTATTGACAGAGATTAGTGTATGTAAAGATTCAAGACGCTCTTGCCGTAGCCATTCTAATCACCAAGATGTAATAACACTGGGTTTGGAGTCAGACGACCTGTGTTCAGGGTCTGGATTCTACCACTTACTGCCACTTGAGCAGGTCATTTTTTCTTTCAGCCTCAGTTTCTTCATCTCTAAAATGAGAATAATGCTATTGAGTGTTTTGAGCTCAACATTGTTGTAGGGAGATACAGTGAGATCACATATGGAGAGGTGTTGTAAACTGAAAATGCAGTACGGGTGTCACAGTATTCTGATCTCTGAAGACTCCTCTCCTTAATTGCAGTATTTGTATATGTATCTATATAGAATTTCAATATTTGGAAGAAAATCTATTCTGAATGGAAGAATTAATGTACACAGTTCATTTAATTGCTTTTAGAATATTTAAAATTATTAATTACTGTATTTGGTTCTACCTTGATTTGTAGTTTAACCTGACTGTCTGGTAGCCTGGGGCTCATTCAACACTAGTAATGAGCATATTCTCTGGCGTTGACCAAGATCTGCGTATGGGATGGTTCCCAGATCTAGATCTCTCACCTCTTTCTGAGCCCATATTTCCAGCTGCCTACTTGATAACGTTATTTGAATTGTTTTGTGGGCAACTCTTAATCTGTCCAGAACTAAATTAATCTGGCTTCTCCAAAGTGCTTCTCTTCCAGGTTTCCAATCTGTTTATTAAAGGTTCATTACCTCAGAGTACTAATAGGTCTGTGCTCTAGTCTAATCTAGTCATTCTACTCCCAGTTCATTATGTGGACATTGTGCATTCTCAGTTCTGTGTGTGTTATTCCTTAGCCTGAAACATTGCCTCTTCCCTTCTCTTGCTCATCCTTCAGGTTCCAGCTTGTCCCTTTTGTGAAACTATCCACGGTCTTCCATTTGGAATTAGTCTGAAGTAAACAGGCAAAAGTAAATCTATTTTTTGCAAGCATTTTCAGTTTTTGTAAAGGTATGAATTATCTCTGGTCCACTTTAACATGTGAGGAGAAAATGAAGAATGAAAAAGAACTGGGGAAGAATACACATAGACAATAATGGCTATCATGATCTCTTCATCCCTGTTTGGCTTTCTGTTCTTCATATTCTTTTTTTCTTGAAAGGAGGGACCATAAAATGCCCCTCGGGGAATAGAGGAGAGACAGAAAAGTAATTATTAGCTATATTTTTGTTCTTTGCTGCTCTCTGGAGATTTCTCTCTTAGGGGTCCATTGGGCATACATGATGAGACATTTACAGAACATGCAAGGTTTTGAACAGTTGATGTTGATGCATTATTTGAAAGTTCACTGACTGCATTCTGGAATTGCAGAAGGAGATGCTCTGAAAGATCCATGATATGGTGCAAGTGTGGTGTTCAGATTTTAAGATTGTGTTGTTCTTGTGTTTGCATTGAGTTAGAATTTAGTTATAGTTTTTGTATTCTAATCTTTGTTGTCTGTATGCCTCTTTATTTTTTATGTTACATATTTTATGCTATTATTTATTATATTTCTTATTATGCCAAATTATTATTGTTTCTATCTCTCATTATCATTTCTGACAAAACATTTTTCTACAGTGTACTCTGAATTTTAGCGAAAATAATTTTTTCTGCTCCATTCTTATATTTGGAGAATTCCCCATTTTATGAATCTTGGCAGGAGGAAGTGCCTCCCTCCTACTGTGGAAACTGAGAATGCCAGATATTTGCTCGACTAGTTCAGGTGTGTGACCTGGGCTCATCTGCTTGGATACTCCTGTCCTGGACTCTGAGTGGAGCTTCATTATTTTTAGATGACACAGAAAACCCAAAAGAACAAACAGACAAATTGTTAGAAATAATAGGGGAATTTATCAAGATGACTGGATATAGGATCAGTTTATATTTCTATATGCCGGTAACAGAGAATAAGAAAATATATTTAGAAGAAATTTATTCTCTAAAGAAGCGGGGATTGTGGACTGTCCATTCTGGTGATAGACAGTTTTGGTGGCAGTGGTGTCTTTCCAGGGGACACAGGGGCAGAGTCCAGAAACATCAAGGGCTAATGGTGAGGGTTTTGAAAGCTGTGGCAATGGGAACATTCTGTGAATTTTGGTGTGGACCAGCCTTGTTTCTGCTGCTCTCTAGCCTGATTCCTCAGCTTAACTGGAGGTTCTATGAGTTCTAACCAATCATCTTTCAGTAAATTGTTTTTCTGACTATTCTGCCAGAGTCACTTTCTGTTGGTTGCAACTAAGATCCTGACTGATACAGCTTGTATCTTGTTCAGAAATACCTGAATTGCTATACAGGCATGCTTTGTTTTATTGCATTTCACTTCATTGTGCTTCACAGGTGTTGTGTTTTTTACAAATTGAAGGTTTGTGGTAATCCTCTGTCAAGCAAGTCTGTCAGTACCATTTTTCTAACAGCATTTCCTTACTTCGTGTCTCTGTGTCATTTTGGTGATTCTCACAAAGTTTCGAACTTTTTCCTTATTATTGTATTTGTTATGGTGACCTGTGATCAGTGATCTTTGATGCCACTGTTTTAATTGTTTTGGGGTGCCATGAACCATGCTCATGTAAAATGGTGAACTGAATCAATAAATGTATGTCTTCTGATTGCTCCACCGACTGGCTGTTCCCCCGTCTCTCTTCCTCTTCGTGGGCTTCCCTATTCCCTGAGACACAACAATATTGAAATTAGGCCAATTAATAACCCTACAGTGACTTCTTAAGTGTTCAAGTGAAAGGAAGTGTCTCATGTCTCTCACTTTAAATCAAAAGCTAGAAAAGATTAAACTTAGGAGGCATGTCAAAAGCTGAGATAGGCTGAAAGCTAGACCTCTTGTGCCAAACAGTTAGCCAAGTCATGAATGTAAAGGAAAAGTTATTGAAGGAGATTAAAAGTGCTACTTTGGTGAATGCACAAATGATAAGAAAGTGAAACAGCCTTATTGCTGACACGGAGAAAGTTTTAGTCGTCTGGATAGAAGATCAGACCAGCCACAACATTCCCTTCAGCCAAAGCCTAATCCAGAGCAGGGCCCTAACTCTTTTCAATTCTGCGAAGACTGAGAGAGATGAAGAAGCTGCAGAAGAAAAGTTTGAAGCTAGCAGAGGTTGGTTCATGAGGTTTAAGGAAAGAAGCTGTCTCCATAACGTGAAAGTACAGGGTGAAGGAGCAAGTGCTGCTGTAGAAGCTGCAGCAAATTATCCAGAAGATCTAGCTAAGATAATTCATGAAGGTGGCTGCACCAAACAAGAGGTTTTCAATGTAGACAAAACATCCTTATTTTGGAAGAAGATGCCATCTAGGACTTTCATAGCTAGAGAGGAGAAGTCAGTGCCTGCCTTCAGAGCTTCAAAGGACAGGCTGACTCTCTTGTTAGGGGCTCATGCAGCTGGTGACTGAAAGTTGAAACCAGTGCTCATTTACCATTCTGAAATTCCTGGGACCCTTAAGAATTATGCTAAATCTACTCTGTCAGTGCTCTATAAATGGAACAACAAAGCCTGGATAACAGCACATCTGTTATAACACAGTTTACTGAATATTTTAAGCCTACTGTTAAGACCTACTGCTCAGAAAAAAAGATTTCTTTCAAAATGTTACTGCTCATTGACAATGCACCTGGTCACCCAAGAGCTCTGATGGAGATGTACAATGAGATTAATATAGGTTTCATGCCTACTCACATAACATCCATTCTGCAGCCTATGGATCAAGCAGTAATTTCCCCTTTCAAGTCTTAGTATTTAAGAAATACATTTCGTAAGGCTATAGATGCCATAGATAGTGATTCCTTTGATGGATCTGGGCAAAGCAAATTGAAAACCTTCTGGAAAGAATTCACCATTCTAGATGCCATTAAGAACATTAGTGATTTATGGGAAGAGGTCAAAATATCAACATTAACAAGAGTTTGGAAGAAGTTAATTCCAGTCCTCATGGATAACTGAGAGATTCAGGACTTCAGTGGAGGAAGTACCTGCAGATGTAGAAATAGCAAGAGAACTGGAATTAGAAGTGGTGGCTGAAGATGTGACTGAATTGCTGCAATCTCATGATCAAACTTTAACGATGAGGAGTTGCTTCTTACAGATGAGCAAAGAAAGTGGTTTCTTGAGATGGAATCTACTCCTGGTGAAGATGCTGTACAGATTGTTGAAATGACAACAAAGGATTTAGAATATGACATAAACTTACTTGATAAAGCAGTGGCAAGGTTTGAGAGGATTGACTCTTACCACACAAGGCACAATCTGCTTGCTGCGAGACAAAAGCTAATCGTCAAGAGGCAGGATGGTGGCGGAGAAAGGGCATTTTATTACAGCTTGCTAGCAAGAGGGAAGATGGCTGACTAATGTCCAAAAGAACCATCTTAAGAGAGGCACAGAATCTTGAAGCAGTTATATAGACCAGTGGGTTATAGGGGAGGGGGTTAGGAATGTTGACCGAGGAGTTGCCACACCAGATCTTTCAGTTTTCATTAATGATGGTTATCAACATAGGCTTTCTGTTTGAGAGTCGTCACATTTCTAAGGAACTGAAAGAACGAAGTTATCATCTTATCGTGGCCGGGAGCAATATATGCACAAGCAGGGTTCATAAAATCTACAGAGCAGGTGGATCTCCTGGAGGGTGCATATCCAGCTGGGTTAGTTAGTCAGAGGTCATTCAAAATTACAGTATAGTTTCCTTTCTACAATATGGCTTCCCTTATGTCAACCTTGTGTTGAGCTGATATCAACTCCAATTTGGAAAGAAGTTCTACTGTGGGTAAAATGCTATCAAACAGCATCTCACGCTACAGAGAAATCGTTTGTGAAAGGAGGAGTTAATTGATGCAGCAAACTTCATTGTTGTTTTATTTCAAGAAATTTCCACAGCCACCCCAGCCTTCAGCAACCACCACCCTAGTAAGTCAGCAGCAATCGACATTGAGGCAAGACCCTCTGTCAGCAAAAAGATTATGACTTTTTGGTTAGCATAAGGATGGTTAGCATTTTCTTAGCAATAAAGTATTTTTTAATTGTTATGTATGTTGTTTTTTAGATATAATGCTATTGAGCACTTGATAGACTTCAGTATAGGGTAAACATAGCTTTTATGCACACTGGGAAACCAAAAAATTCATGTCACTCGCTTTATTGCAATGTTCGCTGTATTGTGTTGGTCTGGAACTGAACCCAGTGTCTCCAAGGTATGCTTGTGTAACCACCACCTAAACAGAACAGGCAGTCAACATGAATGCTCAGGTATAGATGGCTAAACACTATTCTGAGTGAAAGAAAAAGGTGAGATGAGTTTTTGAGGTGGGATTCAGACAGAATATTATCTACATCATAACAACCAGATTATGTTGATGATGGCCATAAAGATTACTGAGAAATTGGAAAGAGAACTTTAAATGGCACATCTTTTCTATCATTCTATTTATTCACTTTGTTTCTGCTCTTTGCCTAGAAACAGTCCGAAGGCCGTGTTTAATTTTTAAGTTTCTAAACTAGAGTTTGAGTTGAAATTCTATGATAAAATAGCAAATTCATCATGTTAGAAAGTCACCTAAAGGTAGTCTCTAAAAAACTGTGTTCAGAGAATTTCCAGCTTCATGGAGTATTTAGTATATTGTATGAAAACAGTTTTGCTTTCTATTCAGTTTTCTGGTTTTCCTGTTGTGCACATTCTAGTTTGTGTTTTACAATAAGAGTATCTGAGGCCTTTACTATGCCTTCTTTAAACTCTTTGATTTAAATTAGGTTAACAGTACTAGTTAGTTAGCTGGCCTATGGACAGAAATTTACAAAGCTCGTAAATTTGTAAGTGAATACAGAGATTGAATAACCAGAGAGAATTGATTAAATTGATGTAGAGCCTTTATTTTTTGTTACATATTTTCTTTACTAGTAAACATTATTTCCTATTCATTTAAATTAATTTTTTGGATAGGTAATATGATTATATGGTTTACAAATTATAAGTGTGTGTATTGCATACCTTAAAAAAGTCTCCCTTCCGGTGCTGTCCTCTCCACACGCAACAGCTGTTAATGGTGGTTGTACCCATTCAGAATATTTACTGGATCTCTGCGTGGATATATTCTTTTCCTCCCCATTTCTACATAGATGGTATAATATTAACTTTTCATATTAAAACATAAAGAGCTATTTAGATTTCTTGTCAACTTTGATAAAATATATTCCTAGAAAATTATCCATTTCATCCAAGTTTAAAAATTTGCTTTATACAGAGTGAAGCAAAGTAGACTATTGTTCTTTTTTCTTGAGGAAGATTGTCACTGAGCAAACACCTGTGCCAGTCTTCCACTGTTTTGTGTGGGATGCTGCCGCTGCGTGGCCTGATGAGCCATGCTAGGTCTGCACCCAGGATCCGAACCTGCGAACCCTGGGCCACTGAAGCAGAGCACATGAACTTAACTGCTACACCACCAGCCTGGCCCCCGCATTTCATTTTTTAAAACCATTTTGAAATATTTTTTGACTTCCCAAAAATGTGCAGAGTTCCAAAATAACCTTCAGCCAGTGTCCCCAGATGTTAATGTCTTACATAACCGTAGTGTAATTATCAACAGCAGGAAGTTGATGGTGAGATTATATGATTAACTAATCAATAAACCTTACTCAGATTTCTCTAAACATCTTGCTAATGTCCTTTCATAACATTGCTACTTTTGAAGAACACTGATTATTTTGTGGAACGTCTCTCAGTTTGGGTTTGTCTGATGTTTCCTTATGATTAAATTCATTTTTAGCAAGAACACCATAGAAGTGATGTGGTCTTTTCCAGAGCCTTTATATTAAGATGGTGTTGATATATCTCATTACTAGCAATGTTAGCTTTCATATCTTGATTAACATAGTGTCTGCTAGGTTTCTCCACTGTAAATATATTCTTTTTCCATATGTACTTAGTAACTGTCTTGTGGAGTGATACTCTGAGATCGTGGAAATATCCTGTTTCTCATAACTTTTTGCCAACTAACTTAACATCTTTGATGATTCTTGTGTGCGGCAATTATTATTGTGGTGTTTGCTGAATATAATTTTCTAGTTCCTTCTACATTTATTAATTGGGATTCTACTATAAGGAAGAGCTATTCTTTTCCCTAACTTTATTTATTTTGTCAGTTATTTATATTATTGTGGAGTTGTGGATATTACCATAATTTTTTTACTTTTTTGCTCAAATTACCCCAAATTTGGCCATTGGGAGCTCTTTGAAGTTGGCCACTCTGTCCTTTCAATATGCCCCCATCATTTTTCTTTGTTTTCTAGCAGTGTAAGATGTTCTAGGCTTGTATTTTCCCTGCCCCAGCCATGAAATCAGCCATGCCCCAAGGAGCCTGCTTCCTTTTATTGGAGAATAGTACTAGAAACTTAAGACCTGGGTTCTAGATGTGCTCATTGCTCCTGGGGGATCTTTGCTTTTGGCCCTTTCAGTGGACAGAGCTAGGAAATACATGTATGCATATATACACATGCATACACACATATGTACATCTGTGTAAGTCCTATGTGCATTTATCTGTATATATTAAAAATCATGAGTTTATAGTGATACCTTTGATTTTAGTCAAGTACCACATTGTTCATTCTAGCCTCATCCATTCCTTAGTTTTAACTTTTTTCTACAACAGTGAGAAACTTGGCTCTTATGATACACAGTATATCTACTTACTTGCTTAATCATAAATGAACATAAAGTGCTTTCTAAATTGCTCACCTATTTAAACCTATTGATTAGAATTTATTTTTTAATTTCCTCAAGAAAGGTCCATGTGAACAATTTTCCTTGAGGTCCTGTATGGTCAAAAATGTTATCTTCTGCCTTTATACTTTGCTTGGGTATTGAAACCTTCAGTCACATTTTCTTTTTTGTGTGTTTGGTGGTGCTGTTGCTGAAGCTAGCCAGATGACCTTTCATGTTTCTCACCTCTTGCTTTAAGGAATTCACATTTTGCCTGGTTGCCCAAATGATTCTTTTTCTGTCTTTAAAGCCTAGTAATTTTGCTATAATATGTTTTGATTTAAACCATTGTGGGTCATTTTTCCCTGGCTCATAATGTGTTCTTTAGGTATATAGATTGTCTTCGTTTCATGAAAGAACTTTTGAATGATTATTGCTTTATTGTGAAAATTTTAAGACATACAACAATGTTGAAAGAGTTTTACAGTAAACACCTGTATACATACCACCTAGATTCTACTATTAAGGTTTTAGTATTTTCATTTATCACATCTCTGTTTACCTATCCATCCTTTATCCATCATTAATGCATTTTATTGCTGTAGCTCCTTTCATGAAGTGTCTTCAAATCTCTCGCCCACGTTCAAAAATTAGGTGGTCATTGTTTTCAGTTATCAGAGTTCTTTGTGTATGCTGGATACTATTCCTTTGTCAAGTATGTGTTTTGTGAATATTTTCTCTCCACCTGTGCAAGTCTGTTTATTTTTTTCACATTTTCTGGGTGAGCAGAAGTTTTTAATTTTGATGAAGTCTAATTTATCAATATTTTCTTTTATAATTATTGCTCTCCATGACCTAGGAAATAAGAAACCCTTGCTCACCCCAAAATCTTTAAGATTTTCTCCTCTGAAAACTTTATGTTTTAACTTTAAATTAGGTCTATGTTCTGTCTTGAGTTAATTTTTGTTGTGGTGTGAGATAGTGTAAAGTTCATTGTTTTTCATATGGATATCCATTTATTCCAGTACCAGTTATTGAAAACACGTTTCCCCATTGAATTACTTTGATGCTTTTGTTGAAAATGCAGAGACCATGTAAGTGTGGATCTTTTTTCTATTCTGTTCTATTGATCTATAATAGGGTTGATCCTTATGCAAATACCTCACTATCTTGATTATTATAGCTTTGAATTAAGTGTTGAAGTCAATAGGATTAAGTTCTCCAATTTTATTTTCAAGATTGCTTTAGATATTTTAGGTCCTTGTATTTCCATATACATTTTAGAATCATTATAATGATTTCTAATATCTGGTATTGCTTCATAGTGGCAGCTGCTTCAATTTGGTGTTTTTTTTCTTTAAAATTAATAGGGAAATATTTGGTCACAATTTTTCATTGTTTTGATACATATATAGTTGATGTACTAATATATCTTCCTGATATTTTGTTTTGGTTCATAGGTTTTGCTGAATTTCTCCCTTTTTCATATATTTTTGTATAGTTGCTGTGCTTTTGCCTTTTTTATGAATCATCATTGCAGGAAATGGCTTTTTTCCCTTAGGCCACTGGTTTACAGAGGAAGGAGGGGATAGAGAGTATTCCAGACTAGTTGGTTTTTTAATCAAAGACTATGTCTTCATAGCTGCCACGGAGTCCAGCTGTTTCCTGCAAATATAGCTAGTCTGTGCAATTCTTCACATTACCTCCGGTTATGGGAACCAAACTGAATTCCTTTTGAGCTTGAGAATTTGCTTATTAATATTGGTTTTACCAAAAACGGAGTTTTCAGGTTTTGTATCTTTTTCTCATTGGTAATTCTGTTTAATATCAATGCTGTATTCTGAGGTGAACTCTGTATAAGTGGTTTAGTCTTTTCTAGTCAGATAGTTTAGTGTGCTTTCAGCCAGGATTTAGTTACCTGAATGCTTTGGAACTTTTTTCCACCCAAAGCATCTGAGGAGTACAATAGCCTCAGAAACAGTAGCCCTCTATATTTATGTTTTCTCAAGCTCTAATAATTACCTGTTAGTCATCTTTTTTGAATAAAGGCAAAATAATAGAATGCAAAAGTAAAACTAAAATGAGGAAGATACTGGAGGAGATTAAAAATATTTTAAAAATCCACTAGACAATAGATTGTGCCTTACCTTGTAGTCTAACATTACACAGGAATTTTTTTTTCTTTTCAAAAAAATATTTTTTAGTTATGCACACACATGGCTACAGAGTCCAGTAATTCTATGAAGTTTGTTGCACTAAACAGCAGTCTCCTATCTTTATTCTTCCCACTCTCCCCTCCTATTTCCTTTTCTTTTCCCTTCCTTGTTTCCTCTCCCTCTGAGACCTGTTAGATCTTTTAAGCTCTAGTGTGCTGGCCATTGGGTCAAGCAGAAAAACTCCCTGTGATGCTATTCAGTCGATGGTGTTCTTTGATCTTTTCAAAGAACACACTTTTAGTTTTATTGACTCTATCATTTCTCTATTTTCTGTTTCATTAATTTTTACTCTTTATTATTTCCTTCCTTCTGCTCACTTTTAGTTTGGTTAACTCTTCTTTTTATAGATTTTTAAGGTGAATGTTTAGATTATTGCTTGGAGAGCTTCTTTTCTAAGGTATGTAATTTAAAGCTATAAATTTACCTCTAAGCACCACTTTAGCTGTATCCCATAAATTTTGATATGTCAAGTTTTTATTTTCATTCAGATCACAATACTTTCTAAACCCCCTTGTAATTCTTTCACCCATGGTTTATTTAGAAATATGTTGTTGTAGTTTTTACCTTTTTGTAGATTTTTCAAATTTCCTTCTGTTGTTTGATTTCTGACTCAACTCCATTGTAGTCAGAGAACAGATTTTGTGTGATTTCTGACCTTTTAAATTTATCAATACTTGTTCCTGGACTAGCATATGGTCTATCCTGGACAAAGTTCTGTGTGTGCTTAAAAAGTGTGCATTCTGCTGTTGTCGAGAGTCGTGTTTTGTAGATGCCTGTTAGGCCTGATTGGTTGATAGTGGTGTTCAAGTCTTCTATAGACTTGCTGATTATCTGTCTAGTTGATAGTTATTTCTATTCTTGATTTTAAATCACAGATTACTGTATTGGTGCATCAGTAGTATTTTTCATCTGTAATTTTTTAGCAGCTAGATTTTAGATGTTTCCTTATACATTGGTTATAAATCATACAAATACCGATTGGGAAGAAATTGTATATATACAATATCCTGTAAAATTTCCTTATAATTGAACAAATTTTACTGAAATAGTGGTAAGTGCTAGGCATATCCTTGAATAAAATAAAGCTTCTGCCCATGAAACTTACATTATAGAGAAAGATAAAAAACAAATATGTAATATGTTAGATGGTAGTGAGTACTGTGGAGAATAAATCAGAGTAAATAGGAAAGGGAGTATGGGTTTGCCAGGGGATGGTTAATCAGAGTGGTTTATTAGACCTATGGCCTCTACCTGCCTCTCCCCGACTTTGAATGTTGGCAATTAAGTCAGGCAGTCTCTGAGATCTTGGGGCTTGCTTGCTTTAAGTTATGAGAGTACTTTTTCCTGAAATCTTTTTTAAAGGCATGTGGAGACTTTTTAAAAGGTAATATTGTCCCATTCTGAGAATGTGTCTGTGAATCTAAAACTGGGGTATGTATATTCTAGGGGTGTGTGAACGTTGTGCTTGGGATAGGTGGGAAGGAAAGTGAGCATACATAGCAGAAGAAGAAAGAGCATTTTTTCCCCAGAGAATCGAGTGTTCGTCATGGTTAAGTAAAATTAAATATTTTTATATTAAAACTAAGAGATATTATTGATACATACTGCAACATAGATGAACCTTGAAGACATTATGCTCAGTGAAAGAAGCCAGTCACAAAGGACCACATATTATATGTTTGCAGTTATATAAAATGTTGAAAATATAAAATTCTATAGAGACAGAAAGTAGATTAGCGGTTGCCTAGGGCTGGGGGCAAAGACGTATTAACGGCTGATGGCTAAGGGGTGCAGAGTTTCTTTTGGGAATGATGAAAATGATCTAAAATTGAATGAGATGATGGCTGCACAACTCTGACTTTAGATAGGTGAATTGTATGTTATGTGAATCACACACAAACTAAGAGAGAGAAAAAAGTTAAATGTAAAAATTAAGCGTTTCACATTGTGCATATGGAACTGTGAGAGTACAAAGTCATGTAGCTTCTCTTAGGGATATATAAGGAAAGTTTAAGAAGCATAAAAGTGGATTCAAATAAGCCACTAATATTGACAACAATTTACCAACATATACCCATATACACATAAACAATTCATCCACATGTATACTTAAGAATCAGTTTTACCAGTAGTGTATAAATTAATTGAAATGATAATAGTAAATTCCAATCTTCTTATTATAAATTAATGATTTCTGACGTCCCATTTGAAAAGAAATACATCTTTGTGAAATGTCATGGCAGTCAGGAAACTGCAACAAAGTTAGTTGATTTCAGGGAAATGTTTAATTAAAATCAGTCAACACATGAAATAACATGTCACTTTTGAATATTCTTTTGTGTTCTATAATACTGCAAAGACAAAATATGTGAAAGAAATCTCAGCGAAAAAATACTTTTTAAAATAGATAATAGAAATTTATTTCTAATGGTCCAAAGAGTAAAGCAGAAAGTTTGAGGCAAACTCCTATGAAAGATAAATGTTGCAAATGTCAGAGACTTGAGGCTGCTGTAAAACAGTTACCCAGATGAAAAGAAGGAATTTTAAGCACCAGATCAAAAGAGAACATAAAATTAAAAGGACTAAATTTCAAATAACTTGAAGGAAGTTAAACATTGGTTTTAAAAAATATCTCTTATACGTACATTTACTATCTTCTTTCTAGTCATTTCATTCCACAAATATTTACTTGGTGCCTACACTGTAAGCTGGGAGATATATATATATATATATAATGTCCATATTGTCAAGCTCTGAGTATAGATTAATAAATAAAATAGACAAGATCTCTCCCTTGTGAAATTTAAAACTAATGTAAAATGCAGTCCATAAAAAACCAAAATAGTGAATATAAAATATGGATATAAATAACTGAATATTTAGTAAGTGCTATGAAAATAGTATGCAATAAAAAAGAAAAACAGTGGTGACTCCCCCTCCTCCCCTCCAAGGAAGATGCACACTGAGCTAACGTCTGTGGCAAATCTTCCTCTGTTTTGTATGTGGGCTGCCACCACAGCATGGCCGCCAACCAGCAGTGTAGGTCCACACCTGAGGACTGAACCTGGGCCACTGGAGCGGAGCACACTGAACTTAAGCACTAGGCCACCAGGGCTGGCCCCCAGAGGTGACTTTTTAAATAGGATAGTCAGAGAAAGTCTCTCTGAAGACTTGACATTTAAGCCTAAATCTGATATGTATTTCTATTTAAATCTACAAAAATAAAACACTAAAAAGGAATATTGTAAGTTAATCGGTATGTTAGAGCTTTGTCTGCCCACACATGGCGTGTGTTTAAGATAATACGCTGAAGTATATGATAGTGTAAAATTTTCTACTTTTGATCTATTTTAGGGTGTATAATATGCTATCAATAGTACACATGTAATTTGTAAATATAGTATGTATGTACAAATTGGGAACACATGATCAATGGGATGCTGAGCAGAAAAGCTTAGATCACACTGCTGTCCTGGACGAGTCCTGATGAGACAGAGAGGTTGAATTAGCCAGACAGCCCATAGGTAGTCTCTGGAAAGAGGCCATAAAAATAAAGATGGTAGCCACCCCCACTGATGGTTACCTTCTAAATAACCTCTTATGACTTTATATCGTTGAGTTGATAACATTGTTCAAGTCTTCTCTATCCTTACTCATTTTCTGTTTACCCATTCTGTCAAGTACTGAAAGATTACGCTTGAAATCTCAAAGATTGTGAAAGGTCAGTTTTACACGTTTAACTTTCTTCAGAGGAGTCCCAGAACAATCCCCTTAGCAGATACCAGAAAGGATTGATTCTGTTGTATGAGTGACACCAATTCCAGTCATTTGAGCGAATCCTTTGCTAGTCATGTCAGTTAGCATTTAACATAAGAATTATATGTGGTATTAGATATGGATCACTTGTGTTTTATAAATTTTATTACAGATTATGTAATCTACGTTCACATAAACTGCTTCTTCCTGGCCCCCCTCTTGGACAGCCTTCTGGGGATAGGGAGCTGGTCTTGGTCATCTTTGTATTCCTGTTTCCTTGGATAGGCACATCGCTAGCCCTCAATAAATGTTTATCAAATTGAATTTCAGGTTGTTGCTAAACTCATTGAAGTTTATATAATATAAACCAGGCTTGATCATATTCTCCAAAACTGTAGCCTGGTGAGTGGTAAGATACTCATTGGTTAAACTTGTGGATAGCAATTTATTTAGAAAGAGATCACTAACGTTTGGGTTTATGTAGGGGAAGTAGAGGGTTTTGAGTTGTGTGCCAGTTGTATCTCCATGGTTCTTTGTTAAGAGTTTGAAGGATGTGGTCTTAATAAGGTGTCTCACTCCTAAGCCTTTTAAATTTAATAATAAAAGTAGAAATTACTTTCAATTAACATAAATTAAAGTTAAAATACTTTTCCAGAAAACCTCTTCTAAAACAACTTTTCTAATTCAATAGTTCTGTAATTTTGGGGTTAAGTTTTATCTTCTCAGCTTTTAAGCTTTATCTTTTTTTAAATTGTGGTAACATTGATTTATAACATATAAATTTCAGGTGTACGTTATTATATTTCGATTCCTGTGTAGATTACATCATGTTCACCACTCAAAGACTAATTACAGTCCATCACCACATATGTGCCTAATCACCCCTTTCGCCCTCTTCCCACCTCTCTTCCCCTCTGGTAACCACCAATCCAATCTCTGTCTCTGTGTGACTGTTTGTCATTATTTTTATCTTCTACTTATGAGTGAGATCATACAGCATTTGACTTCCTCCCTCTGACTTATTTTGCTTAAGCTTTATCTTTTTTATCTTTGTTTTCCTCAAGTATTAAGTGTTTTGGCAGTCTTTATAATATGGATCGTATTTGATGTATCGATTCCATTTAACAATTGAGCATTTTGATATAAACTGTCATTGTATTTAAAATTGAAAGGGAGTATTTGATCTTCACTTGTGTATAATTTAAAAGTACAGAAGTCTGATCAACGTTTATTTCTAACTGTGGTTAAAATGCTCTGGACATGGGTTCTCATTATCAGCCTAATAATAATAATATAGAATAATAACAGAGCTTTTTATTACATGGTTTTGTCATTTAATGTCATAGGCTCTGAGGTATTATTTTTTCCCACCTTGTTTAAAAAAATAGGATGGGAAACTGAGTCTCAGAGCAGTGACCTATTTTAGATTGTACAGGCCAGTAGCTACAGAGGCAAATCTTGAACCTAGGTTATATGATTTCCAAGTGGAAAAATCTTTCCCTGTGGCATTCTGTATCTGTTATTTATTCATGAATTAGAGTTTGGATGTTTCAGAGGAAGTAGAAATAGTTTTTGTGCTCAAGTTTTTCTATTGAATTGAACATAGACAACTGAAAATAATAAAAACTTGCAAATCTGCTTATTGCCTTAGTAAGTACTCAATGATATATATTAGTACAGCAAAAATACAGAAATGTACATCCCATAAATTGTCTCAAAATTTAATGTGATGTTTTCAGTGAATGTTTTAATCATGTATTTAATTTTGAGTTCAGTATTAAAAATTAAATAAAAATATAAAAGCATGAATGTAGATACAATGTTTTTTTTATTTCCCAGACAGATACTGATTATGTACACAGTGTTGTAGCCAACCTGGAGAAAGAGTAAGTTCTTCTTAATTATGGAAATGAAAATATTTTAGTTACTATTGTCTTTTGGCTTTTTGCCAAAAGAAAATGCCTTCTTTTATAGTTCATTTCTCTGTGGAGTTCACAGATAGGGCCACCTATCATTGGTCTTTTACATTGTCATAAAGTGAATGCATATATATCCAGTTATCTGATGGGATAAATTTGTGTATTTCATTAAGAAAAGACTTGAATGTCATATGTAGGTAGCACCATCACATAACAGTGTTTAATCCTGGAGACAGTGGATATAGAGAGACATATGAGATTACTTAAATCCTTCACTCTCTGTTTACCAAGAAAAAAAATTTCTGCTGTCAGGGCAGATAGTTGCATAGCACTTTCAAACCTCAAGGCTAAACTATGTTTAAATCTTTTATTCTATTCTGCAAAGATTGTGTAACAATTTACTGTGAGCAAGGCACATTGTAGGTAACAGATGGAAAGCTTAGTAAGTTTCGGGTAGCATTAGTTAATATTGCCTTCATAGTTTTAATAGTGATGTCATAAAAATTAGTCTTGATATGGGTTTCTTCATTGAATTGTATCTGTTTTTGCCCCCAAAAGATATATCTTCTCCTTACAACGAAAACTAAAAGAGAAATAACAATTATTTGCCGAGTCTGGATTTAAAATAATGTGGCTCTATCTTTGTCTATCAAAAAGCTAAAACAAGGGGGCCAGCCCCATGGCTGAGTGGTCAAGTTCGTGTGCTCCACTTTGGTGGCCCAAGGTTCGCTGGTTCAGATCCTGGGGTGACCTACACACCACTCGTCAAGCCATGCTGTCGCAGCATCCCACATAGAAAAACTAGAAAGACTTACAACTAGGCTGTACAACTATGTACTGGGGCTTTTAGGGGGTGGGTGGGGAGAGGAAGATTGGCAACAGATATTAGCTCAGGGACAATCGTCCTCACCAAAAAGGAAAAAAAAAGATTCCCAGCCATGAGGAGGATGGCAAGAAAGCTAAAACAAGGATTTTAAAAATATATGCATAGTTCAGGATTAAATTGTGCATTTGTTAGATTTTCCTTCAAGTGCTCAATTTCTTGGCAGCCTTTTCTATAGGCACTGTTTAGCATAGACTCCTTAAATATAGGAACAGGGCAATCATTATCGCTCCTACGTGGGCAGGTCTGTGGGGCTGATGCAGTAATTCTCCTGATTCCCTTTTTCCTCAGTGTGTAGGAAAACCAAGCCCAGAAAAAAGTGCAGTTCATCACTAAGAACATTTGTGTGAAGGCAGGTTGTCGCACGAACATCTTGTGGAGGTTTGCAAAAATGAAATAAGGGAGAATGCAAATGTGAAAGAAATTACATTTGAGTCAGTAAAGACTGATTAAAAAGACTTTAGAACAGAGTTTCTGAACCTTGGCACTAGTGACATTTTGGGCTAGATAACTCTTTATTGTGAGGACTGTCCTATGCTTTGTAGGCTGTGTACGCAGCATCCCTGGTGTGTGCCCACTAGATGTCAGTAGCACTGCCCCCACTTATGATGGTCAGATGTCTCCAGACACTACTCAGTGTACCCTCAGGTGAAAGGGTCACGCCCAGTTGAGAAACACCAGTTTACAATGACATATAGTCTATAACCCACAAATAAACCTTCCTGAAAATTGAAGAACTTTGACTTTTGCATGAATATATGTATATAAGTACACACACATGTATTAGTTTGTTTTTCTTCATGTCTCTATTTTCTGTGACCCCTTGATTTGATTTTTTAAAATTCTGATACTATTTGGGAATGTAATACCTACTGTTGGCCTGGGATTTCTATGCTACTCGAAGGATAGTGCCATTTTACACTGTTTTTTAGGCATTATTTTTAAAGAAACCTTGTGCTATTGGAAAAACCTGTATTTTCTGACAAATAAAATCAGTGATGAGCTACCTTACTGAACACACTATGACCATAAAAGTATATCTTACTGATGTGTATTATGTTAAACACAGTAAGTTGAGCATTAAGATAAATAAAGTCCCACAGAACTTAAATAACTCAGCTAACCTTTCTCATGATAGGTTTTCTAAAGAAATCAGTTCTGGCTTGGTGGAAGTAATATCACCTCCTGAGAGCTATTACCCTGACCTGACAAACTTAAAGGAGACGTTTGGAGACTCTAAAGAAAGAGTAAGGTGAGGTTGTGTTGTTTAAAATCCCCCACCCTTGTAAGTGTAATAGATAATAAATGTAGTTCTTGTTTATCGAAGGTTAATACATTTCAGGATTGAGCTAATTAGTGAGAGCTAACAACTTTTGGTTATTTTATTGGAAATTTTACGGAGTCTCAGATGACAGGTTGAATTTGGTAAACTTAACAACTTTTGTAACTGTGCTGCTCTCTGATGTTAGAACTTTTCTTAAGAGTATATTCAGTATAACACAAAACTTAGTCCAGATAGAAATCTGATGTCTGCATGCAACATAAATGAGAATTGGTTCAATAAAAGTAATAAAAACAGTAATACTGTTCTGCAAAATTATATTGCAGTAGTGTAATTAGTCAATTGGATTTATTCATCTCTGGATCTCTAAAATTAGAGGACTTAACTTTCATTGTGTTGTTGTTAAAAACAAAATAATTTAAGAGATATTGGTATTAGTTTTGGATTTTCTATAACCGGAAAAGAGGAAAAAAATAGTATTTGGGGAAGAGATTTATTGTATTTCTTGAGTTGTTAATTTGTCCCAGAGACAGATATGTTCACACAGTTCGTTAATTGCCTCTCAATAAATATGTTTTTATTTAAAAAATGTTTTGGGTTGAATTTGGTAAAAAATTCTAGATAATCTCATTAAATTCAGAACAGGTTGTGAGGTATATTCTGGAGAAGTTTACTTAGTATGATTCAAAGCTTCGATTTTATTGTGTTTTTTTAACCTGGCTTTTGGAACCACTTCTCTTGTTCAACATCAGTTGCCAGTTTATCCCTATGATAAACTGTCAGTGTGTTTCTGTAGGCTACCAAGAATTCGCTGAAAGGACTTAATATTGTCAATTTTAATATGATATTTGGGGTTTTTAAGCATTTAGTACATATTTGTTAATCTCTGCCTGTATGCAAAACATAGTCCTAAGCACCAGAGCAGTGATTCCCCAAAGTGTAATTCTCGAAGCCCTAGTTCCATTAAGATGTTACTGAAAAAAGGGCCTGTGGTCAAGGAAGTTTGGTAAATATTAGATTAAAAACTTTTTTCAACAAATATGTTTTACTGCTGGATATTTCAGTGCCTCTAATATACTAATATGTAACCAGAAAGAGAATATATGTGCTTCCCAAACTTACTTGACCTTAGACTTCTTTTTCCTTCAGGATGTCTTGAGGATTAGTGTTTTGAGGGAATACATTTTGATAAAGGCTTTATTAGAGAAAAGTGAATTCTCTTTCATTCTCTCTTAGGTGGGTATATCATGTATGTGTATCTATCTATATCATATATCTGTATATATATCATACATATACATCATGTATGTATAAAATATATATTGCGTATATATAATATATATTATAAAATATTATACATCTTATCTTATTTTGTTAAATTTGAGTCTGATTCCTGACTTATTTTTGAAAATTTTTATTTCAGATGGAGAACAAAGCAAAACCTAGATTATTGTTTTCTAATGATGTATGCTCAAGAAAAGGGCGTATATTACCTTCAGGTAAGTATGGTTTTTCATTTAATGTTTTTCATGTTTTTAAAGAAAAAGTAACATCAATGGTATATTTTCAGTAAAATAGGAAGTTTTGAAAGCATAAACCCTCTGAGATCTGTGACATAACAGTGTATCAGAAAGGAGAAGAGTCTGTCATAATCATTGGAAACATGGTCTCTGCGCTTCCATCCTCTGGGTTAGCACAAACTCGGGCTCTCCGCTTAGTGGTGTGACATTGGACAGGGCACTCATCTCCTCCTTCCTTTTCTCCCATCCCTCCATCTTCTCTCTCATCCCCCTCTCTCCTCGGTTAAAAAGAACCTTAAGATTTAATTATTTGGCAAATTTTACAGAAGGATTTCCATATAAGTTTTTAGTGGTCTTATGGTAGGCTTGTTTGTTGTATGCCACCATACATTTACATTTATATTGAAGATAGTAAAACTGACATTTCATTCTAATAGTCCAACTTTTAGTAGCATGGCTCAAAAAATAAGTCTTTAATGATACAGATTTTAAGTTAGTCAGGTAGTCAGATAGGCAACAACTTCAATAATTTTAGGAAGCTCTTGTTTCTTCCAAATCTCATTTTCATTAATGATGTAAGCTTGAATTTCACAATTGGAATTTCATTTCTTTAACCAAAGTTCTTTATCCCTTGTTCAAAATGCAGATACTTCTGAGAGATATAGCACAGTAAGCCTGTCGGTTATTTTTTTCAGTATAAAAAGTTTATTAGATCTTTTCCTGAGAGGATGTTTTGATGAGAGTGGCAAGAAGAGGCTCTGGGTCCCCAAATCAGAAAGGAAATGGTTGGGCAGCTGCTGGCAGGGGTTGAGGCGGGGAGGAAAGAAGGAAAAAAGCCTGGCATCATGTAGGAAGGCAGACCTATTAAGGAGAGACTTTGTCTCCTTTGACATTTTACCTGGGACCAGCTGCATTCAGATGTGCACGAGCCCTTCCTTGGTTCACAGGATGGGAAATGTGAATGATATAGGGTCAGAATATAACACTGTAACAGTAAACAACAGTTGTGCATATAAAAACACAATATCCTAGATTTGGATGGTACATTTCCTTTAAATACCTTAAAGTCTTATTTTAATTTCATAATAATAATTTCAAAACATTTTATTTTAACATATCCCAAATATTAGTATAGTTGAATCTTGCTCTTTGTTCTAGGGCCCATATATAACTATTTACATTATGATCAAGAACTTTATAGAGAGAATTTAAAAGTATAGTTGTATCACTTTTAAAATTTGTTTTAAATTTCCCTCCAAGGAAAGAATTAATGGAACCTCAAAGCTTTTTGGTGGAGTATAGGAAAAGTAAATATTTAGGAAATTAAGGAAAGATGGGGTTAAGAAGGAGAGGATGTTAAGGAGAACTTTTCCCAAGCAGGGTCAGTATATAAGATATTATAACAGCAGAAGCAGCTATGAACTAACAGTTATTGCATGCTTACCATGTGTCAGGCATTATTCTTTACGATTTATGCTTTACACATCTTAACTCATTTAATGCAACCATTTTTTACAAGAACATTTTGTACGTACTGTCATATAGCCTGTTTTGATGTCACTTAACATAGTGTAGATACCTTTATATGCCAGTAATTATAGATTGGTACAATTTTTACTCACTTCTTGACGTCATTCAGAGTATTCACGTATCATAATGACTTTATTGTTGGTCGTTTAGATTGTTTCCAACTTTTTAGCTGTTTCAAGGATGAATTCAGTGAACATTCTTAAAATTACCCTATTTGCCAAAAAATTATGCCTCAAAAAGAGGGAGTTGCTTCACATTCAAGTCTTTACATAATCTCATATAGAATTCTCTCAGTGAGTTTATTATGATTTATAAAGTATTGGTGGGAAAAACATATTTGCCTGGAAAGTCTTCAGTTTAATGCTAGTTTTGAGTGTTTGTGAAGGATAGAAATCACCTGGGAAATTTGGGGAAAATCATAGTGAGGGGTTAGGAAGCAAAGGATTTTAACCTAGACTTTATGATTGTCCTAGGAATGTGTTGCCTATGTTGGGGGTGTATTACCCAAGACTTCTGAAGAGTGCCTTTAAAAAGGCAGTAGAGCCAGGGCTGACTCTGGTCCTCAGAGACATAAACAAGGGAAGAAGAAAATGCCACTTGTCCTAGCGCTATGCTTATGGCTTGGAATGAAGTTTCCAGTGACAGCATCATACACAATTTCATAAAGTGCTGTATCACAAATAACTTGGAATTGAAAACAGTGTCTTCTGGAAAACTGTTCGATGATTCAGGCATTTCATGGGTGGTACTGAGTAATTCTTCCTGTATCACATAAGGAGGCGCTGTATGTCTGGTTGTCCCACTTTTACTGATGCTGAGATTAATCAGTGGATTTAGTGGTGTCAGCTTCATCTCTCCTTTGTAAACCTCCCCAGCAGCCATTCCTCCTATGATTTCAGGATCCATTGAATATTTACCCCCAGACCAATTATTTCTTTAGAGGTTGCCAAGTGGTAATTTTCTAATTCTGTAATTTCTAATGCTCTTATAAGCTGAATTCTTCTATAGAGAACTTTCCCTCCTTAACTACTTGGTTACCTTGAAAAATAGCTCACAGAGGAAAGGCATGATAAATGTTTGATTTTCTCTTCATCAGTTGTTAAATTTGGAACCCTAGCAATCTCCAGTTGTGGCCATTTTTAAAGTATCGTTATGAACTCATGGATTTTTAAGATATATTTGATTTGCCTCAATCTTTGCAATCATTATTTATGTTGATGCTTACATTGGTACATCATAAGCCAGTGGGAATCTCTTCAAACTGGCTCTTATGTTCTTTACATATAAGTCCAGTAATCTTTGATCACTTCTTTGCTGACTGACACATCTTGCGTATTTTTTATTCCAGATCTAGAATCAGCCATTTCTGTAAAGATCCTGTGCCTTTTGGAAGCATATGCTATTTAGGACACAATCTGAGTGCTTGAGATTGCTATTGCTATTTTGGTGTCCTTGCTTCTAGGCTTTTCAGCAAGGAAAAGAGATTTTACTTTTCAGAGAAAAAAAAATCACAAGTTTATATTGATATTCCCAGTTGAAATGTAAGATTATAGGGTTTTTATTTAACTTTTTTGAATTTATACATGTATTTCTTTTCTCTTGGTTTTCAATAAAATTATCCTAATGACGTATTTCTTTTATTCTATAATATAGACTACAATAGTTTCAAAATAACAATACCAAGATCACTACTAACAGTTAGACTACTGAATGCAATTTAAATTTTCTTTGTCCTTTTTTTCCTCTTAGATTATAGCCTGTTGTGACTATATAGTCAAAATTCTGTTTGAAAGTCACTTCTAGAGATTCTTTATATGGTGTTACCATGCTGTCAACTTGATATGAAACTAGGTTCATTTGTTTCAGTTTGTATTCAGTTTTTAGGATATTTTTCCCTTTTTACTTGTAAAAAACATAACATTCCAAAACCAAAACTTATGTAGGGGCCAGTGCTATGGCCAAGTGGTTAAGTTCATGTGCTCCACTTCAGCAGCCCAGGGTTTTGCGGGTATGGATCCTGGGCGTGGACTTAGCACTGCTCATCAAGACATGCTGAGGCAGCATCCCACATAGAGAAACTAGAAGTACCTGCAACTAGGATATTGCAACTGGGGGCTTTGGGGAGAAGAAGAAAAAAAGAACTTGTGTAAAACAAGATACATTCACAGAAGTCTCACTTTTAGGCCTGTCCCCTTTACTGTGTTTCTTCTCTCCCCCATGGGTGACCACCATTAGTTTTTGGTTTCTCCTTATACTTTTAAAAAACTTAAGCAAAAATGTAAATATAACATTCCACCTCTTTCTGATTCTACATTTGCATACTGTAAAAACAATATTGTACATCTTGTTTTTTAGCTTTCCTCTGTAAACTAGCGATCACTAATGAGATATGGGTTAGATTTTTCAAAGAGTGTCTCTTGCCATAACGAAACACTGGTGGCAGAGAAGCACGTATATTCACTAAAATACCTGTACATGAAGGTTCATGGCAGCTTTATTCGTAATTGCCAAAATCTGGAAGCAACCTAAACGTTCTTAAGGAGGCGAATGGTTAAACAAACTGTGGTACATCCATACCATGGAATACTAATAATGAAAAGAAACATACATCTTGGATCTTAGGAGTATTATGCCGAGTTTAAAAAGCCAGTCTTAAAAAGTTACATACTGTATGATTCCATTTATATAGCATTCTTGAAATGACAAAATTACTCATGTACCACATAATGACGTTTTGGTCAACAATGAACCACATATACGATGGAGGTCCCATAAGATTAATACCATATAACCTAGGTGTGTAGTAGTCTATACCATCTAGATTCATCTAAGGACGCTATGATGTTCGCACAACGACAAAGTTGCCTAATGACACATTTCTTAGGAGTATCACCATCGTTATGTGACGCATGACTGTATAGAGTTAAAGAACAGACTATTGGTTACCAGAGGCTAGGAAGGGAGTGAAAGAGAGAGAGGTGGCTGTGGATACAAAGGGTAGCTTGAGAATCCTTGTGATGGAACTGTTCTGTCTTCTAACTGTAGTGGTAGTCACACAAATCTACACAGGTAAAATTGCACGGAACCAAATACACATAAACACACACCACTGAATACATGTAGAACTTGGTGAAATTTGAATAAGGTCGATGAATTGTATCAAAGTCAGTTTGCTGATTTTGATATTGTACTGTAGTTATATTGGAGAATGTTATACTGGGGGAAACTGGGTGAAGGGTGTTTGGGAATCTCTCTATTATTTCTTAGAGCTGCATATGAATCTATAATTATCTTAAAATAAAAAGTTTTTTAACAAGTGAAGTTGTTGGATGAGATGTGAGAGTGGAACAAAGTAATTTTTCTAGTTTAATATAAAAAATGTGAATTTGTGTGATAACCAAAATTAGTGTACTAAATTTTAAGTAAACATTTGACTATTTCATCTACATCTCTGTATTTTTAAATTAGTCCAAAACTTGTTTTTAAACTTACTTATTGGAAAAACGTGGAATTGCCTGATAATAGGGGTCATCTTTCCTTTGGGTATATACAGGAAGTGTTTAGGTTTGAGCATGGGCATCTCTTTCAGAAAGCAAGGGTGGGTGCCAGTGTAGCTCTATGCTTTGTCTAGTTTTCCCTTCAGCTTCCCTAAAAGCTCTGAGGGCATAAAACATGTCTTTTTGTTCACTGAAATATTCCCAGTGTTTAGTCTAGTGTCTGGAACATAATAGAAGCTCAATAAATATTTGGTGATTCAGTGTCATATCTTTCCAAGTACTACTATTTCTTCACAGGTGGGAAGAAGAAAACGTATGGGACTTAAAGATGTGAAAGATCTAAATACTAAAATAAGTGAAAATTACTTAGTGGGTAACTGGAAATGATAACATGAAATTAAGAAGAGGAAAAGTTTCTTAGGATATTAAAATCATCTTGTGACTTTAAAATTTTATGAAAGGACATTCTGTGGAGGAAGTCTTTGTAGACACTCCTGATCCCTGATCTCTGTCAACTCCTCATGGAGCTGGTAAAAATTCTGAGGGTAGATAACACATGGTGCTGGCAGAGTACATGGGGTTAACTGGCACTCTGTGAATTGCCACAGCATCTTAAGTATTTTGAAGATATCTTATAAATTATAAAAAGGGAACTTTTAGGAATCTATCCTACAGAAATGAAAAACACTAATGTGTAAGTATAAGCGTATTTATTGCAGCATTTGTTTGCTTTGACAAAAAATGAGAAACAACCTGAATGTCTGCCTATGAGCAGGGAAGAGTTGAGTGAATTGTTATACATCAATACTGTGGCACAGTATGCATCTACTAAAAAGATCATGTGATTTAAATATATCCTTATTACCATGGAAGGATATTCATGATATATTAAGAGAAAAAAGCCAGTTTCATAATATGATCCTTTTTTAATAAAAATGTAAATGTAGATGGGAACCGTAAGTATGTATGGGCCTGTATGTGCTGTATGTCCATACAGAAGGTGTCAAATGGATGCACACCCAGCTTTTAACATTGGTCACCTCAGCTAGCAGGGTGGAGTGCAGAGAAGGAAAGCTGCTAGCTTTTTCTTTGACTTTCTTTTTGACTTGGTACATGTATTATGCAAAAAGCAAAAAAATTTAAAAGGCCAACAGAAATTCTTTTCCTTTGAAGAATAAAAAAGATGGTGTAAAATCATGTTGGGCACTATGAAAGGACCAAAAGGGGTAATTCGTGGAGTGGTATTGTTATTTCCCACAGTGAGGGAGTGGGTTAGTTGACTTGCTATGTGCATCTTCCATTTTATTTTCCTCATTTTCTTTTAATACATTTTTTTTATATTTTCATCATTGTTGACCATTGTTTTCTTGATTTTCATTATAAAAGTGTACTTTGGTTTTTCCACAATAAAGAATGTCCTTCTGTTTGAATGTGTCCTTCTCTTTCTGAGTTATTAATATGATTGTTCAACTTCCTTTAGCTTGAAGACGATATTATTGTCAAACAGAATTACTTTAACACTATAAAAAATTTTGCACTTCAACTTTCTTCTGAGGAATGGATGATACTAGAGTTCTCCCAGCTGGGCTTCATTGGTAAGGAAAGTGTCAGATTTCTCTGCTTTTCAGAAATAACTGTGACTCTTGGAGTCTTAAACTAATTGTTTTTTTACCTTAAATTTGTCTTTTTTTCTCTAGAAATGGAGTGCTTTTGAGGAAGTTTAACTTAGGTAAACTTCCATGTATGAAATGATGAAAGTCAATCCCAAGTAGCGTTTGGAGACCTCAGAGATTGTAATGCTTCCTCTGGAGTTCTTCTCTGGCGCCCCCAGTGCCTCCTGTATAGCCCAGTGCTTTTGCAAGGTTGAGGTTCTTTTGAAAAGAATGCAACACTAGCAGTTTTCTAATATGAATTCCTGGTATTTGATGTAGTACATGAGGTTCTTGTTCAGTAATTGGTATTCATATGTTGCTTTCAGTGACTAGTCAGGGTGCTCATTTTACAAGTTTTTTTCACTAAAATTCCTAAATTATCCAATTAAAGAGAATATGTTTAAAGTTGAAGAACTGAAGGGAATTTACGGGTTTTAAGAAACACCCAGAGGATAACATTTCACTTCCTGTGGTACTTTAAAACTTTAAGTATTAGAGGCTGGGCCTTTGACCTTGTTGATCATTTGTCTCAAAACTTAATTTAAGAGTCAAAAAACATCTTTACTTGTGAAGGTTTCAGTGAAGACAGAATTAGGAGTCCTTGTTTTTTGCATTAATTGATTTAGTTAAAAATTTTTACCTACACCTCTTAAGTTTCTTTTTTTATGGGAAGAATCTTAATAAGCATAAAGGAAAAATCTCTGCCTGCTTCCTGACTCCCTTGAGCCAGTAATTGTCGGATAGATTTTGTAACAGAGAAAGTCAGGAGTTCAGTACTTCCTTTTATACCCAGGTGACAACTTGGAGTGTTTAGCTAATGCAGGTTTCTTTGGTTTTGGTAAGACAAGTGGGGATTATTCACAATGATTTATGATCGGAAGCACAGCTTTAATGTATTTGTTGTATAGATTTCTCTTATTTAAGCCATTTGTTGCTTGGTTTCTTTATTACAGCTATTGACTGGGGATATCTTTTCAGGTAAAATGTTTCAAGCACCAGACCTCACTCTGATTGTAGAGTTCATATTTATGTTCTATAAGGAGAAACCCATTGATTGGCTCTTGGACCATATTCTCTGGGTGAAAGTCTGCAACCCGGAAAAAGATGCAGTAAGTTAATTTCTTATGAAGGTAGAAGAAGCTTCTTTTCTATATTTTGTGAAAGTGACTTACAGGGAGCCAGATTTTGTAAAGGAACAATTAAATAGCTAGCTGAAAGAAAACAGTGTTTCACTTAACATTTCAAGTGCTGGCCTTCTTTCATGAACTGACAAAACTCCTACGCTAGAGAGACTTAAATAGCAGAGGAAAATCCTGTAAATGAGTGAAGCCCACTTTTCTTTAAATTGCTGATAAATGTTTATAGTGTCTTCAGGCTCTGGTATGTCCTTCCTGTTGGCTCTAGATGTTGATCATATCCTGTGTGGGGTGTTGTTTCAGTTTTCTTCATATTCTGTGTCAGCTTTCTTTTTTCAAATACTTTGGGGACAATATCAGTTCCCAACACATCTGGAAATAGGGAATAAAATAGAAGTAATATTTTATACGAAAACAGTGGCAAGTCAAAAAAGTACCTTTCACTGTGTTACTTGCAAGAAACCAGTGTTCATACTAATATGCTGACCTTTGGGATGATGGTGGCAAGTAAGTAAATGATGATTTTTGCTTTGATTATTCAAATATCAAGTTATTTCCCTAGAAATCTTATTGTAAAACGTAATTAGCTGTGTTTTCCTTGTCCAATTTGAATTATACCTCTGAAAAGAAAAGTAAATTTTTATTTATTTGGGGTAAGCGTAAATAAAATATGAATGTACACATTCTTAAAAATGAATGTAAATTTTGACATGTAATAACAAGGAAATATTTATTATAAGTGTATGTTATTATAGGGTTGACAACATTCATTCTAACAAACAAACATTTAAATTTTTTTTTTTGAGGAAGATTAGCCCTGAGCTAACATCTGTACCAGTCCTCCTCCACTTTTCTATGTGGGTGGCCACCACAGCATGGCTCATGAGTGGTGTAGGTCTGCGCCTGGGATCCCAACCCATGAACCCAGGCTGCTGAAGTGGTGCATGCCTAACTTAACCACTATGCCATGGGGCTGGCCCAATAAACATTTAATTTGACTTTGTGACTTTATATTCTCTAGAATAGTTTGATCATCCTACTTGCCAGTTAGTTTTTAGGACACTGTCTTCTGGTGTCTGTAAGCTATCATTGCGTTCTCTTTGTTTTTTAAAAAAATAACCGCTTTTTAGACCAGAACCTGGAATATAGCGAAATAGCAGAGTATCTACTTTCCAACAATGATTGCACATATAAATTGATTTGAACAACTCATTTTTATGATGTAATAAGCCCTTACCTGTATTTTCTTTGTGATTTACAGGAATTTTTATTGTAGGAAACAAAAAATGTCATCTTTACACTCTTACAATATACTTGCATTTAATTGTCCTGTGCAGTTTTGTCTAATATATGGTTAGGTTCTAAAATGAGCCTGTGAGGTGAAAATCTCTCTAGTAAAAATGAAAACTCTTTACATCATACATATCTTTTAGTACATAAACCTTTGGACAGTGTTATCTGTTCTTTCACTCTTCCTCAGGCCATGTTTTTCTGTGGCACATAATTCTTCGGTTGCTTCCACTAGGATGTCGAGGGAGCTGTCACCACAGACTTGCTGGCCTCCAGAACAGCATCTCTTTGACAGTGTCTGGGGAATCCCTCAAAGCATTCGTACATTCTCCCAAAGGCTCTGGACCTGTTTTGACTCTTCAGGCCCCAGTGTGTCCATTGCCTATTGGGTGATGGACTCCATCTCAGGCACTGTTCTTTTCTTCTTGCCCTCTCTCTCCTCCACTTTCCCTCTCCCCACGCTTTTTTTTTTTTTTATTATTAATGTTATGATAGATTACAACCTTGTGAGGTTTCAGTTGTACGTTTTTGTTAGTCATGTTGTGGGTACACCACTTCCCCCTCTGTGCCCTCCCCCCACCCCCCCTTTTCCCTGGTAACCACCGATCAGATCTCCTTATCAATATACTAATTTCCACCTATGAGTGGAGTCATATAGAGTTCGTCTTTCTCTGACTGGCTTATTTCGCTTAACATAATACCCTCGAGGTCCATCCACGTTGTTGTGAATGGGCCAATTTTGTCTTTCTTTATGGCTGAGTAGTATTCCATTGTGTATATATACCACATCTTCTTTATCCAATCATCAGTTTCTGGGCATGTAGGCTGGTTCCACGTCTTGGCTATTGTAAATAATGCTGCGATGAACATAGGGGTGCAACGGACTCTTGAGATTTCTGATATCAGGTTCTTAGGATAGATACCCAGTAATGGGATGGCTGGGTCATAGGGTATTTCTATTTTTAACTTTTTGAGAAGTCTCCATACTGTTTTCCATAGTGGCTGTACCAGTTTGCATTCCCACCAACAGTGTATGAGGGTTCCTTTTTCTCCACAACCTCTCCAACATTTGTCACTCTTGGTTTTGGATGTTTTTGCCAATCTAACGGGTGTAAGGTGATATCTTAGTGTAGTTTTGATTTGCATTTCCCTGATGATTAGCGATGATGAACATCCTTTCATGTGTCTATTGGCCATATTCATATCTTCTTTTGAGAAATGTCTGTTCATGTCCTCTGCCCATTTTTTGATCGGGTTGTTTGTTTTCTTGTTGTTAAGCAGTGTGAGTTCTTTGTCTATTATGGAGATTAACCCTTTGTCGGATAAGTGGCTTGTGAATATTTTTTCCCAATTAGTGAGCTGTTTTTTTGTTTCAATCCTGTTTTCCCTTGCCTTGAAGAAGCTCTTTAGTCTGATGAAGTCCCATTTATTTATTCTTTCTATTGTTTCCCTCAACTGAGGAGTTACAGTGTCCGAAAAGATTCTTTTGAAACTGATGTCAAAGAGTGTACTGCCTATATTCTCTTCCAAAAGACTTATTGTCTCAGGCCTAATCTTTAGGTCTTTGATCCATTTTGAGTTTATTTTGGTGTGTGGTGAAAAAGACTGGTCAATTTTCAATCTTTTGCATGTGGCTGTCCAGTTTTCCCAGCACCATTTGTTGAAGAGACTTTCTTTTCTCCATTGTAGGCCCTCTGCTCCTTTGTCGAAGATTAGCTGTCCATAGATGTGTGGTTTTATCTCTGGGCTTTCAATTCTGTTCCATTGATCTGTGGACCTGTTTTTGTACCAGTACCATGCTGTTTTGATCACTGTAGCTTTGTAGTATGTTTTGAAATCGGGGATTGTGATTCCGCCGGCTTTGTTTTTCTTGCTCAGGATTGCTTTAGCAATTCGCAGTCTTTTGTTGCCCCATATGAATTTTAGGATTGTTTGTTCAATTTCTGTGAAGAATGTTCTTGGGATTCTGATTGGGATAGCATTGAATCTGTATATTGCTTTAGGTAGTATGGACATTTTAACTATGTTTATTCTTCCAATCCATGTGCAAGGAATGTCTTTCCATCTCTTTATGTCATTGTCAATTTCTTTCAAGAAAGTCTTGTAGTTTTCATTGTATAGATCCTTCACTTCCTTGGTTAAGTTTATCCCAAGGTATTTTATTCTTTTCGTTGCGATTGTGAATGGGATTGAGTTCTTGAGTTCTTTTTCTGTTGGTTCATTGTTAGTGTATGGAAATGCTACTGATTTATGCACGTTAATTTTATACCCTGCTACTTTGCTGTAGTTGTTGATTATTTCTAATAGTTTTTCTGTGGATTCTTTGGGGTTTTCTATATATAAGATCATGTCGTCTGCAAACAACGAGAGTTTTACTTCTTCGTTACCTATTTGGATTCCTTTCATTTCTTTTTCCTGCCGAATTGCTCTGGCCAGCACCTCCAGTACTATGTTGAATAGGAGTGGTGAAAGTGGGCACCCTTGTCTTGTTCCTGTCCTCAGTGGGATGGCTTTCAGTTTTTGTCCATTGAGTATGATGTTGGCTGTGGGTCTATCATATATGGCCTTTATTATGTTGAGGTCCTTTCCTTCTATACCCATTTTACTGAGGGTTTTTATCATAAATGGGTGTTGGATCTTGTCGAATGCTTTCTCTGCATCTATTGAGATGATCATGTGGTTTTTGTTTTTCATTTTGTTGATGTAGTGTATCACGTTGATTGACTTGCGGATGTTGAACCATCCCTGTGTCCCTGGTATAAATCCCACTTGATCATGGTGTATAATCTTTTTGATGTATTGCTGTAATCGGTTTGCCAAAATTTTGTTGAGGATTTTTGCATCTGTGTTCATCAGTGATATCGGCCTGTAGTTCTCCTTCTTTGTGTTGTCCTTGTCAGGTTTGGGGATCAGAGTGATGTTGGCTTCATAGAATGTGTTAGGGAGTTCTCCATCTTTCTCAATTTTCTGGAACAGTTTGAGGAGAATAGGTGTTAAGTCTTCTTTGAATGTTTGGTAGAATTCTCCAGAGAAGCCGTCTGGTCCTGGACTCTTATTTTTGGGGAGGTTTTTGATTACCGTTTCTATTTCCTTACTTGTGATTGGCCTATCCAGATTCTCCATTTCTTCCTGATTCAGTTTGGGGAGATTGTAGGAGTCCAGGAATTTGTCCATTTCTTCCAGGTTGTTCAATTTGTTGGCATATAGTTTTTCATCGTATTCTCTTATGATCTCTTGTATTTCATTGGTATCTGTTGTGATTTCTCCTCTGTCATTCCTAATTTTATTAATTTGCGATTTCTCTCTTCTTTTCTTGGTGAGTCTGGCTAGGGGTTTGTCAATTTTGTTAATTCTTTCGAAGAACCAACTCTTTGTTTCATTGATCCTTTCTGTTGTCTTTTTTGTTTCAATATCGTTTATTTCTGCTCTTATTTTTATTATTTCCCTCCTTCTACTGACTCTGGGCTTTGTTTGTTCTTCTTTTTCTAGTTCTGTTAGTCGTCGTTTGAGGTTGCTTATGTGAGCTTTTTCTTGTTTAGTGAGGTGAGCCTGTATTGCGATGAATTTCCCTCTTAGGACTGCTTTTGCTGCATCCCAAATGATTTGGTATGTCGTGTTCTCATTTTCATTAGTCTCCAGATAAAATTTGATGTCTTCTTTAATTTCTTCAATGATCCATTGTTTGTTGAGAAGCGTGTTGTTTAGTCTCCACATTTTTGCACCTTTCTCTGCTTTTTTCTTGTAGTTGATTTCTAGTTTCATATCATTATGATCAGAAAAGATGCTTGATATTATTTCAACTCTCTTGTATTTATTGATGTTTGCTTTGGTTCCCAAAATATGGTCAATCCTTGAGAATGTTCCATGTGCACTTGAGAAGAATGTGTAACCTGCTGTTTTTGGCTGAAGTGTTCTATATATATCTATTAAGTCCATCTGGTCTAATTTTTCATTTAATTCTATTATTTCCTTGTTGATTTTCTGTCTGGATGTTCTGTCCATTGGTGTTAATGGTGTGTTGAGGTCCCCTACTATTATTGTATTGTTGTTGATGTCTTCTTTTAGTTCTATTAAGAGTTGCTTTACAAATTTTGGTGCTCCTGTGTTGGGTGCGTATATATTTATAAGTGTTATGTCTTCTTGGTGGAGAGTCCCTTTTATCATTATATACTGTCCCTCTTTATCTTTCTTTATCTGTTTTGCTTTGAAATCTACCTTGTCTGATATTAGTATAGCGACACCTGCTTTCTTTTGTTCATTATTAGCTTGGAGTATTGTTCTCCATCCCTTCACTCTGAGTCTGTGTTTGTCTTTGGGGCTGAGGTGTGTTTCCTGGAGGCAGCATATTGTTGGATCTTGTTCTTTGATCCATCCTGCCACTCTGTGTCTTTTGATTGGGGAGTTCAATCCATTTACATTTAGAGTGATTATTGAGATGTGGGGGCCTACCACTCCCATTTTGTGTGTTGTTTTCTGCTTTTCTTCAGTTTCCTTTGTTTCTCGTCCCATGGTTTAATCTGTTCTGATGTAGAGCTGCTACTCTCTGTTGTTGTCCTTCTACTTATCTCCTCTGCTCTTGGTTTTGTAGCCCCTTTCCTTTTTTGGATTTTTCAGGAATGAGGGTTTTCCTGAGGATTTCCTGAAGAGGAGGTTTTGTGGCAATGAACTCCCTTAATTTTTGTCTATCTGCGAAAGTTTTTATTTCTCCATCGTATTTGAAGGATATTTTCGCTGGGTAGAGAATTCTCGGCTGTAGGTTTTTGTCCTTCAGATTTTTGAATATATCATTCCACTCTCTTCTAGCCTGTAAAGTTTCTGCTGAGAAATCTGCTGATAGCCTGATGGGAGTTCCTTTGTAGGTTAGTTTCTTTTGCCTGGCTGTCCTTAGTATTTTCTCCTTATCGTTGACTTTTGCTAGCTTCACTACTATATGCCGTGGAGTTGGTCTTCTTGCATTGATAAAGTTTGGAGATCTATTGGCTTCTGTCACCTGAAGATCCATCTCCCTCACCAGATTTGGGAAGTTCTCAGCCATTATTTCTTTGAATAGGCTTTCTGCCCCTTTCTCCTTCTCTTCTCCCTCTGGTATACCTATAATCCTTACGTTGCATCTCCTAATTGTGTCTGATAATTCTCGGAGAGTTTCTTCATTTCTTTTTAGTCTTGCTTCTCTCTCCTCCTCTGCCTGCAGCAATTCTATATTGACATCTTCCAAATTGCTAATTCTTTCCTCCATATTATCGGCCCTACTGTTCAGAGCATCTAGATTTTTCTTAATCTCCTCTATTGTGTTCTTTATTTCCAATATTTCTGTTTGGTTCTTCTTTATCGTATCAAACTCTTTTGTGACATAGCTCCTGAACTTGTTGAGTTGTCGGTCAGAATTCTCTCTTAAGTCATTGAGAATTTTAATGATGGCTGTTTTGAAGTCATCATCATTTAGGTTATATATCTCATTTTCTTTGGGATTGTTTTCTGTGTATTTGTTACTTTCTTTCTGTTCTGGAGATTTAATGTATTTTTTCATATTGCTTGATGTTGTTGATTTGTGCCTCCGCATAGAGATAGAGTTTAGTTGCTCCTTTCACTTGTTTCAGCTGCTGCGGTAGCGGAGCAGCTGTTTATACTGCACCAACCAGGAACCCTGTCCGCAGTTGCTAACTGGGCCTGGGCCCCTCCTCGTAGCCACAGTGGCCCTTTGGATTCCCTCCTCTGCCATGGGGGCCGTCACAGGGGGGCTTCAGGCTGCTGGTGCCTACTGTTGCAGCCCACCTCGATGTGCTCTCTCCTTGGGGTCTGCAACGGTGTTATGGGCTTTTCCAGCGGCCAGGGGTGGGATCACTTATATTTGTCGCTCCGTTGCTGTCGGCACCCACAAAATCTCACTTGTCCTCTATGGGTCACAGGAGAGCTATTGGCATCTTCTACAGTCTGTGGTTAGTTCACTTAGCTATGCTGCTTTTGCCCTGGGGTCTTCCAGCCTTGTGGCTGGCGGCTGGGTGCCTTCTACTGGTGCTGAGCAGAGGCTTTCCCTAAGGCTGCTGTGAGCCTGTAGGGTTTCCCCCTAGGCTACGAAGCTGGGTCTCTGGAACTCCCCCCAGCCCCAGTCCTCTCCGAGATCTCCGGCTATCCCTAGCCCCACGGGGCGGGTAACGGCAGCTGGGGGTCGCCCCGCCCTCTGGGATTCTCTCCGGGCCTCTCCCGGAGCCGTGAATGCTGTGCGTGTCCCCTCTGCTAATGGCAGACAGAGAGTTTTGTCTGCTGCCCGGGCGGAACTCCGGCGCTTCCCTTCCGGGTCGCAGAGCCGGCCTTTGAAACTTCCCCCAGCCCCGGTCCTCTCCGAGATCTCCGGCAATCCCTAGTCCCACGGGGCGGGCAACGGCAGCTGGGGGTCGCCCCGCCCTCTGGGATTCTCTCCGGGCCTCTCCCGGAGCCGTGAATGCTCGGCGTGGCCCCTCTGCTAATGGCAGACAGAGAGTTTTGTCTGCTGCCCGGGCGGAACTCTGGCGCTTCCCCTCCGGGTCGCAGAGCCGGCCTTTGAAACTTCCCCCAGCCCCGGTCCTCTCCGAGATCTCCGGCAATCCCTAGTCCCACGGGGCGGGCAACGGCAGCTGGGAGACCTCCGTACCCTCCGCGACTCTCTCTGGGACCCTCCAGGCGCCGCGAACACCAGGCGGGGTCTCCCCACCAATGGCGGGGAGAGACTCTCCCCACGGGCTCAGGTGTGCAACTCCAAAGTTTCCCTCTGCGTTTAGGAGTAATTGCGGGGGGTTTAGGTAGGCTTCTGGTCACCTGTTTCCACCGTCGCTCCTCTGTTGTGTGCTCGCTCCTGCCCTAGATGTGTGTAGATCCTCTGGGGGCGTCCGTTGGAAGAAAGCCGCTTGCAGGTACTAGGCTGCTCGTCGGGGTCGGAGAGTTTTCACCTATTTCCACATCCTCCCGGAGGAAAGCCCGTCCGCCTTCCGATGTATAGTCGCGTGGGTATCTCAGACGTCCTGAGATGCTGTCTGGATATCCTTTGTCAAGCGATAAGTGTCCAAATAATTGTAGACTCGAAGGGGGAGAGACAAAGAGGATTACTCATGGCGCCATCTTGGATCTTCCCCCTCTCCCCACGCTTTGCTCTTCCCCTTTGGTCTCCCTCCCTTCCCTTTCCTCTCCCTCTCCTTACACTTGACTAGTTGAATTCGTATAAATAAAATATACTGTTTCATCTCTATTCTAGTATTAGTAACAATGTTAGTGAAGCAAAACCTCTTGAGAAAAATTAGGCATTTTATCACCCAGTAAATTATTAGAGGTCTTTCAAAGTGGAAATGTCATAAATGTCTTTTTCAATATGTTCTTAGCTCAAAACGTCTAAAAATCATTGAAAATGAAAAGGGTTTGTGAAAGCATGACAAAATACTCATGACCGTCGTGAAGCACTACCGCACATTGAGAGCCCTCCTGGCGCTGTGGCTTCACACACTGATCAAGTGTGAGGAGAGCTTGTCATCTGAAGTCTGGGCCATGGGCCACTTTGAGTTGAAACATAGGTGTCCCTTAACCGTGCTGAGATAGATTTGTCTGTGGAACATTTAATATCATTTACTTGCTTGTAATCAAGTTATGGCCTCACATTTTCAAATTGCTTTCATGCAACAAAATGTGCCTTTTCTTATTTACAAATTCTTTATTGTATTACCCGATTAAAGATATTTTGTATATTTGAACCAAGCTTCTAGTTTATAGTTTGTGCATTTTAGTATTAAAAGTCAAATCAATATTGATGTATCTTGAAAGAGGATTGAAATTAAATTCTTAACTCTTCCCTTAGATGTGGTTATTTTTAATTTTCACATCATGTTTCTTTATCAAGTACATAGCAAATCTATTAATGCCTCAAAGAGGGCTCCCAAAAAAACGTGACTTGGAATTATGAGATGAAGTGTTTTCTTGTCAGTAGTCTTCTCATTTTTTCAGATGAGGACGAGATTTCACTTTATAATGTAATACTAACATGATTTTTTTTTTAAATATTTAGAAACATTGTGATAGACAGAAAGCAAATCTGCGAATTCGCTTCAGGCCTTCCCTTTTCCAGCATGTTGGTCTGCATTCTTCACTAACAGGAAAAATTCAGAAACTCACGGTTGGTGATTTTATTTTTCTCATGCACATACAATTTGTTTTTTAGTGTATAATCATTGCTCTTCTTCTTCACTATGAGTAAGCTAAATGTTGTTTAATAGCATTTGTCTTTCCTCCTAGGATAAAGATTACATGAAACCGTTACTTCTTAAAATCCACGTAAACCCACCTGCAGAGGTGTCTACTTCTCTGAAGGTCTACCAAGGACACACACTGGAGAAAACTTACATGGGGGAGGATTTCTTCTGGGCTATAACTCCAGTAGCTGGGGACTATATCTTGTTTAAATTTGATAAGCCGGTCAATGTAGAAAGGTTGGTATTGAAATATATTTGGTCTTACAATTCAGACTGCTTATTTCATAATGTGATTTAAGATGGAATTTTTTTGTGTGTAATAGATACAAGGAGACAGTGGTCCCAAATGTTGGGTTATAAATTACATTTCCTGCAACTCAGTAATAAAATGGGTGTGTTGTTTTCAGATATAATGTCAGTGTTTAGCTGTTTGATAAATTCTATTGGTATTTCTGAACATATATTTAGTATAGTTTTTTAAATACTTTTATATAGAACTCTCCCTCAAAATCTCAAGTTAGTTTTCGTTTCCTTTTCTAGAATATCCCTTAAGATTTGACTGAGAGCTAGTTGGTTACCCAGCACTTTGGTTGATATGATAAATTTCACAGACTATTTGTGGTCAATGGCTTTGCAAATGCTGGATAATTTTTAGTACACCATGGAGGAATTTACAATCCTTTTATGTTTTTGAGAATTTATATTCATTTTAACATTTAGGACTTTTTCTCCCCGTTTTTCATTTAACAATCATGATTCCTTCAACTTTTCCTCAGTTTTGGGTTTGTTCCCCATACTGTCTGTGGCATACTTAAATGTAATCCCTAGAATAAAATAGAATTTTCTAGCCTGTGGCATGTTACGTTATGTGTTCTTGTGTGAGGGCCATTGGTTTTTAGAATCCGCCAAAAATCATTTGGAATAATTCTGTTTAAGGTAGTCAGAAATAATGTATAGTTATAACGTGATGTTATTAATTTTGTTTTGTGACTCTAAACTGATTCTAAAGAGGAATTTAAGTGTAAAAATGTTTTATGCAGTGGGAACATCACTGGAAAACATAGAAAAATACTATTGAGTAATATTTTGCACATTTATGAGTATATAATATTTTTATTGTTATTTAATGTTTGCTTTTATACTATATAGTAATACCTTGCACTTTGAGGTATTGTTTAGCATACTTAAAGAATCATCATAGTGGGCCAGTCTGGTGGCATAGTGGTTAAGTTCGCGCACTCCCCTTTGGTGGCCTGGTGTTCACAGGTTCGGATTCTGGGCGCAGACCTACACACCGCTCATCAAGCCATGCTGTGGTGTTGTCCCCATATACAAAAAGTGGAGGAAGATTGGCACAGATATTAGCTCAGGGACAATCTTCCTCACCACAAACACACAAAATCATCATAGAATTAGAAACAATGGTTTTCTTTCACGTCATAAACAAGAATAGCCTTAAAATATATCTGTTGGTTTATTTTTAGTAAATGAAAATAATTCCATCAAAGAATCTGCTAAAGAACTCATATATTGGAGATGAAATTTTTTGACGACAAATACATTTACAATAAACCTCTATAAAGTAATATTTATGTGCCCCTACTGAGGGCACATTTCTAGTAAAACACAGTTCAAAAATCATAGTATATTTGAGTTCATGGATAGACCCACCCTTCCCAGGACTGAGAAAAGGAATCAGTTTTGGATTTCCACAATAGCTTATTTGCTGAGAGGGGAAAAAGCAGAAGTTGTATTTATCAATACAGAAATGGAGAGTTAGGAAAAATATCTTCTGACTCTATAGCATGATATGTGTTCAGTATACAAAAATTCAAGAGTATGAAGAACGAGGGAAAAAAAATGACAACTCCAAAGACACCATTG
Organism: Equus quagga; assembly: GCF_021613505.1. Classification (NCBI taxonomy): domain Eukaryota; kingdom Metazoa; phylum Chordata; class Mammalia; order Perissodactyla; family Equidae; genus Equus; species Equus quagga. Next base: position 58,780,200 of record NC_060271.1, read on the forward strand.
TGACCATATTGGCACATTTTTTTCTTGATAATTCTATGTACTTTCTGCTTTGAGATCATGGTCTGTATGTAATTTTGTATCTTATATTTTCCTTTATACTCTATCTTAAATGATTCATAAAAATTTTAATGGCTGCACAGTATCCCATATGACTGTGCCGTTGTTTACTTCTTCTAATGTTAAACTTCTTAGGTGGTATTGAGTTTTTCACCAAGGAATCACATAGTGAACAGCTCTGAATCAATCTAAATCCCAGATTATATCATAACATGGGCTCTTTTCTTAAAAGTGGCTTCCCCTGTCCCGTATTTTTGCATCTATAACTGAGATATTGAATACCTCATGTTTGTATGTAGCAGCATTCCAAGTCAAAGAAGCCTTAAAAATAAGTGTGTCTCTCATCTTAAAATGCTGGAAGTAATTTTTGGCATAGCTTAGAAGGAGCTTCTTATTAGGGTCCGCTGACCTGTGTAACATTTGAAAACCAACTCCTCATCTCAGGTGATTTTTTTCCCACAAATACCATACTATAACTATATCATAATCATACTGTAAGTGTTACTTGCTGAGTATTAATACGCAAGGTACTTTTTTGTCAGTTCCCAAACTCCTTGATTCGGCTGTGTGAGGTAGATGGCAATATCTACATTGTATAGAGAAACTCAGGCTCCAAAAGTTAATGTAACTTGCTAATGATGAAAATTCTAGTAAATGAGAGACCTAAGATTTGGATCCAGCTCTTTCTGACTCCTAAGCATAAACTTTTAACCATTTAACTTAAGTAAACTTACGTTTTAGGTTTAGATTTAGATATACTTTGTATGATCTAGTCTCCACCCTCCCCTGTGTAACTTACACACTAGTTTTCAGAGTACGAGACCATCATACCCATACCCAGAGTATTTTAGATTTATCACAGTATATCACATAATCACCATTATTCAAATATTTGTTAATATTGATGAATGGAATTATTCAGATATTTGGAATCGATTAATTTACATTCAGTCTACTAATACTAAAATTGTATTGAATAAAACTAGTCTTTGAACTTGCCATGACTTGTGGCTATCCTGGTGAGAATTTTCTCTGATGCAAGATACAGTAGTAATATATAGCTGCTAGAATTGTGATTATTCTTGTTAAGAGGATTATATATTTAAAGCAGTGTAAACAGCAACGTAAAACTCATCACTTTTTTATCTGATAAGTGCATAATTATATTAAGCACCAAACATGCCCCTTCTGACAGCAGAAATTAACACATCGCCTAAGGGCTGCACCCCCTAAGTTTTTAAGTTCCCACAAACTACTCAGAATACATAATGTGCAGTTACTGCAACTTCTCATGTTGTCTGCTTTGTAGCTGAAGTCTTGTTTAGAAAGCTTACCTTGAGGTAGGGCCATCTTCCTGAATCTTCGTGAAGTCTAGTCTGACTCATACTTTTATTTTTATGTGTGTCTTTTTAGTTATTTGTTCCATAGTGGCAACCAAGAACATCCAGGAGATATCCTGCTAAACACAACTGTGGAAGTTTTGCCTTTTAAGGTATGACTATTTTTTCCCCTTACTTTTCCTTAAGAACTAATGCCAGCAGACTTGATTTGAGGCTGTTCTTGTTTATGAGGTGAAAGAAAATTCTCATGATTGCAGGACCTCAGTGGTGAGTAATATTAATTATTTTTTGAAATATGGAACACCTAGTATATTGTCCCATTTGCCTTCTTCATAGAAAGAGCCTTCATTTTGTTTCCTGTTGGAAAATAACCTAGAAGTTTGTACTAGGAAAATAAATGAATCTTATTTTACTTTAATGTTTACCTGCTGTTTGTATTTTGAGCCCCCAAATACCATGTGTTTTTAATACCTGTTGATTAATACACAAAATTAATTTATTGGTCTCTAAGGAATGCTTAGATTTCTTTGAAGTTAACTCACAGTTCTTTACTTCTGTATATTTTTAATAGAAAATAGTGTTCTATTAAATTGATTTAAATGTAAAATTAATTAAAATTTAAGTTTTCTGCTCATCAATATATTATATACAGATTCAGATGATGCTTAAAAAAAGAACATTTGTATTGATAAGCCTTTAAGGTTCAAGACTGAGATGACATTTTCTCTTTTTAGAGATAGCTTGGCCACAAATATCACTTTTATGTTTATTAAACATATTAACAACTTAGCTTTGATTTAAATAGAAGTAATTATTTTTAAAATTAATATTTTTGTTCTATTTTAGAGTGAAGGTTTGGAAATAAGCAAAGAAACCAAAGACAAACGATTAGAAGATGGTTATTTCAGAATAGGTAATACCTACTTTAAACCAGTAAAATATCCTTTACTTTTCTGGACTTACGCCTAAAGTAATTTTGAATTCTTTCAGGTGTTAAGTAGCTTTAGGATTACCGTTACTGATGTACTCCAAGTTTGTTTGTTCTTGTGTTTTAGTACGTACTTTTATTATCTTGACCCAACTAGGATTTCAGATTGAAGGTTCATCTACTGGTTCCTCTTTCATTATCCATCTCCCATTCCGTTGTTGATATTCACTGAGAGATAATCTGCCTTTAGCTACCTTCTGCAGTCTCTCACTGGGTAACTTTAGCAACTGGTCTCAGCAACATCCATATGCCAGAGTCTGTGCCTTTAGCCCCTCTCTCCCTCCTGAGCTTGAGATCTGTATTGAGAGCCCATGGACATAGCCACCTGGAGGCCAGGAAGCCATCTACTCTGAGCATCTGTAATACAGACTTTTCTTTTTGGTCACCACAGTTGTTGCTGTCACTATTCATTTAGTTGCCTAAAGCCTAACCTTGGGAGACACCCTGAACACCCCCCACTCTACTATCCATTAGCATGAAATATGTCTGTTGTTTCTGTATGTATAGTCACCCTATCTGCCACCATGCCACAGGCCCCTGCCTCTGTTTCTGAGCTAAAGAAAGACTGCTCTACCTGTGTCCTCTCGTTGGCTTTCCACAGAGCACTCCACTACCTTTCTAAAATGCAGATATTAGGGGCCGGCCTGGTGGCACAGCAGTTAAGTTCACATGTTCTGCTTCTCAGCCGCCTGGGGTTTGCCGGTTCAGATCCCGGGTGTGGACATGGCACCGCTCGGCCAAAGCCATGCTGTGGTAGGTGTCCCGTGTGTAAAGTACAGGAAGATGGGCCTGGATGTTAGCTCAGGGCCAGTCTTGTCTTCCTTAGCAAAAAGAGGAGGATTGATGGGGCTGGCCCCGTGGCCAAGCGGTTGAGTTCGCGCGCTCCGCTGCAGGCAGCCCAGTGTTTCGTTGGTTCAAATCCTGGGCGTGGACATGACACTGCTCATCAAACCACGCTGAGGCAGCGTCCCACATGCCACAACTAGAAGGACTCACAACGAAGAATATACAACTATGTACCGGGGGACTTTGGGGAGAAAAAGGAAAAAATAAAATCTTTAAAAAAAAAAAAAAAAGAGGAGGATTGGCAGTAGTTAGCTCAGGGCTAATCTTCCTCAAAAAAAACAAACAAAAAAAGAATGATGAGAGTGGGCATCCTTGTCTTGTTCCTGTTCTCAGAGGGATGGCTTTCAGTTTTTCCCCATTGAGTGTGATGTTGGCTGTGGGTTTGTCATATATGGCATTTGTTATGTTAAGGTACTTTGCTTCTATACCTATTTTATTGAGAGTTTTTATCATAAATGAATGTCACATCTTGTCGAATGCTTTCTCTGCGTCTATTGAGATGATCATGTGGTTTTTGTTCCTCATTTTGTTAATGTGGTGTATCACGTTGATTGACTTGCAGATATTGAACCATCCCTGTGTCCCTGGATCATGGTGTATGATCTTTTTAATCTGTTGCTGTATTTGGTTTGCCAATATTTTGTTGAGGATTTTTGCATCTATGTTCATCAGTGATATAGGCCTGTAATTTTCCTTCTTTGTGTTGTCTTTGTTGGGTTTTGGTATCAGGGTGCTGTTGGCCTTGTTGAATGTATTAGTAAGTGCTCCATCTTCCTCAATTTTCTGGAATAGTTTGAGAATGATAGGTATTAAATCTTCTTTGAATGTTTGGTAGAATTCTCCAGAGAAGCCATCTGGTCCTGGACTTTTATTTTTGGGGAGGTTTTTGATTACTGTTTCAATCTCTTTATTCATGATTGGTCTATTCAGATTCTGTTTCTTCTTGATTCTGTTTTGGGCAGCTGTAGAAGTCTAAGAATTTATCCATTTCTTCTACGTTGTCCAATTTGTTGGCATATAGTTTTTATAGTATTCTCTTATAATCCTTTGTATTTCTGTGGTAACCATTGTAATTTCTCCTCTTTCATTTCTGATTTTATTTATTTGAGTCTTTTCTCTTTTTTTCTTAGTGAACCTGGCTAAGGGTTTGTCAATTTTGTTTATTTTCTCAAAGAACCAGCTCTTTGTTTCATTGATCCTTTCTACTGTCTTTTTTGTTTCAATTTCATTTATTTCTGCTCTAATTTTTATTATTTCCCTCCTTCTCTTGACTTTGGGCTTGTTTGTTCTTCTTCTAGTTCTTTTAGGTGTAGTTTGAGATTGCTTGAGATTTTTCTTGTTTGTTGAAGTGAGCCTGTATTGCAATGAATTTTCCTCTTACTACTGCTTTTGCTGCATCCCAAATGAATTGGTATGGTGTGTTTTCATTTTCATTTGCCTCCAGATAATGTTTGATTTCTCCAGTGATCCACTGGTCTTTCAGTAGCATGTTGTTTAATCTCCACATCTTTGACCCTTTCCAAGCTTTTTTCTTGTAATTGATTTGTAGTTTCATAGCATTATGGTCGGAAAAGATGCTTGATATTATTTCAGTCCTCGTAAATTTATTGAAGCTTGCTTTGTTTCCCAATATATGGTCTATTCTTGAGAATGTTCCGTATGCACTCGAGAAGAATGTATAACCTGCTGTTTTTGGATGGAGTGTTCTATATGTATGTATTAAGTCCATCTGGTCTGGTTTTTCGTTTAGGTCCAATATTTCCTTGTTGACTTTCTGTCTGGATGATCTGTCTATTGGTGTTAGTGGGGTGTTGAGGTCCCCTACTATTATTGTATTGTTGTTATCTCCTTTTAGTTTTGTTAATAGTTGCCTTATGTACTTTGGTCCTCCTGTGTTAGGTACATATATATTTATAAGTGTTATGTCTTCTTGGTGGAGTGTTGCTTTTACCATTATATACTGCCCCTCTTTGTCTCTCTTTACCTGCTTTGTTCTGAAGTCTATTTTGTCTGATATAAGTATGGTGACACCTGCTTTCTTTTGTTCACTATTAGCTTGGAGAATCGTCTTCCATCCTTTCACTCTGAGTCTGTGTTTGTCTTTGGGGCTGAGATGTGTTTCCTGGAGGCAGCATATTGTTGGGTCTGGTTTTTCAATCTATCCTGCCACTCTTGGGTCTTTTGATTGGAGAATTCAATCCATTTACATTGAGTGATTATTGAAATGTAGAGGCCTAATGCTGCCAGTTTATCGCTCGTTTTCTGGTTCTCCTGTATTTCCTTTGTTTCTCGTCCCATGTATTTCTGACTATCAATTCAGTTAGGTAGTTTTCTTTGCTGGTTTTCTTAGTTTTCTCCTTATTTGTAATTTGTGTCTCCAATCTAATTATTTGTTTAGTGGTTACCACCACGTGGTTTGTATAAAACATCTCATAGATGAGATAGTCCATTTTCTGATAGCCTCTTATTTCCTTAGACTAAGCCGGTTCCATCCCTTTCCTCTTCCCCTTCTAGGTTGTTACTGTCACATCTTTTTTCTTCTTGCGTTGTGAGTTTGTGGTTAAAATGACAAGATTATATTTATTCTTGATGTTTCCCTTCCCTTTATCTTTAATGTTCTCCTTAAGCATTTGCTAACCTATTCTGATGGAGAACTGCAATTTTCTGATTTTGTCTTTCTACTTATCTCCCTGCTCAGGGTTTTGTAACCCCTTTCATTTTTTTCTTTCAGGTATGAGGGCCTTCCTGAGGATTTCTTGTAGGGTGGGTCTTGTGGTGATGACCTCCCTTAACTTCTGTTTATCTGGGAAAGTTTTTATTTCTCGAAGGTTTTGATTTCTCCATCATATCTGAAGTATATTTTGGCTGGATAGAGTATTCTTTGCTGAAAGTTTTTGTCTTTCAGAATTTTGAATGTATCATTCCACTCTCTTCTAGCCTGTAAGCTTTCTGCTGAGAAATTTGATGACAGCCTGATAGAGGTTCCTTTGTTGGTTATTTTCTTCACCTTGCTGCCCTTAATATTTTCTCTTTGTCATTGACTTTTTTCAGCTTCACTACTATATGCCTTGGAGTTGGTCTTTTTACATAGATAAAGTTTGGAGATCTATTGGCTTCTGTCACATGGATTTCCAGTTCCATTTCCAGGTTTGGAAAATTCTCAGCTATTATTTCTTTGAGCAAGGTTTCTGCTCCATTCTCCTTCTCTTCTCCCTCTAGAATACCTATAATCCTTATGTTCCATTTCCTAATTGAGTTGGATATTTCTCGGAGAATTTCTTCATTTCTTTTTAGTCTTAGTTCTCTACCTTTCTCTATCTGAAGCATTTCTGTATTCCTGTCTTTCAGACTACTAATTCTGTCCTCCACGTTATCAGCCCTACTGTTCAGGGAGTCCTGATTTTTCTTTATCTCATCAATTGTGTTTTTCGTCTCCAACATTTCTGATTGGTTCTTCTTTATGGTATCAAGCTCTTTTGTGATGTAGCTCCTGAACTTTTTGAGTTGTTTATCTGTATTTCTTTTAACTCTTTGAGTTTTTTAATGATAGCTGTTTTGAATTCTTTGTCATTTAGTTTATAGATTTCTGTGTCTTCAGGATTGTTTTCTGGGTATTTGTCATTTTCCTTCTGTTCTGGAGATTTAATATATTTTTTCATACTGCTTGATGGCATGGATTTGTGCCTCTGCATAGAGATAGAATTGGTTACTGCTTCCACTTGCTGCCGCTGGGGAGGGGGCAGGAGCTGTGTAATCTGCACCCACCAGGATCCCTGTCAGCTGTTCCTGACATAGCCTGGGCCATTCCTTGGGATCGCAGTGGCCCTGTGGGGTCTCCTCTCAACTGTGGGAACAATCACACAGGGGTTCCAGGTTGCTGCTGCCTGCTTCCACAGCCCCACCTAGACGCACTCCCTCCTTAGGGACTGGAGCAGTGTTATGGGCTTTCGAGGCAGCTGGGAGCTTATTCGCCCAGACTCGCAGCTCTACCACCATCTGGTCCCACTGGATCTCACTTGCCCCTTCAGGGCCTCAGCAGAGCTATGGGCATTTAAGTCAGTCAGCAGTTTTCTCGCCCAGCTGTGCCACATTTTCTGCTAGGTCACACCAGCCTCTGTGTTTGGTAGGCAGGACATCTCCCTAGGGCCAAGCTGAGACTCTCCCTGGTGCCACCGTGAGACCATGGATTTTCCCACTGCACCAAGCAGTGATCACACTGGGGCTTCGAATTGTCACCACTCCTTTGTGCAGTC